>NC_060885.1:828631-923631 GCF_014805685.1 Silurus meridionalis | reverse complement strand
AGAGTCTGTGGGATGTTAGGGTGAGGGTGGGATTAGAGTGTGTGGGATGTTAGGGTGAGGGGTGGAATTTGAGTGTGTGGGATGTTAGGGTGAGGGGTGGAATTAGAGTGTGAATAGGGTGAGGGTGGGATTAGAGTGTGTGGGATGTTAGGGTGAGGGGTGGAATTAGAGTGTGATTAGGGTGAGGGTGGGATTAGAGTGTGTGGGATGTTAGGGTGAGGGGTGGAATTTGAGTGTGTGGGATGTTAGGGTGAGGGGTGGAATTAGAGTGTGATTAGGGTGAGGGTGGGATTAGAGTGTGTGGGATGTTAGGGTGAGGGGTGGAATTTGAGTGTGTGGGATGTTAGGGTGAGGGGTGGAATTAGAGTGTGAATAGGGTGAGGGTGGGATTAGAGTGTGTGGGATGTTAGGGTGAGGGTGGGATTAGAGTGTGATTAGGGGAGGGTGGGAATAGAGTGTGATTAGGGTGAGGGGTGGAATTAGAGTGTGATTAGGGTGAGGGTGGGATTAGAGTGTGTGGGATGTTAGGGTGAGGGGTGGAATTAGAGTGTGATTAGGGTGAGGGTGGGATTAGAGTGTGTGGGATGTTAGGGTGAGGGGTGGAATTAGAGTGTGTGGGATGTTAGGGTGAGGGGTGGAATTAGAGTGTGAATAGGGTGAGGGTGGGATTAGAGTGTGTGGGATGTTAGGGTGAGGGGTGGGATTAGAGTGTGATTAGGGTGAGGGGTGGGAATAGAGTGTGATTAGGGTGAGGGTGGAATTAGAGTGTGATTAGGGTGAGGGTGGGATTAGAGTGTGTGGATGTTAGGGTGAGGGGTGGAATTAGAGTGTGTGGGATGTTAGGGTGAGGGGTGGAATTTGTGTGAATAGGGTGAGGCGTGGGATTAGAGTGTGGGATGTTAGGGTGAGGGGTGGGATTAGAGTGTGATTAGGGTGAGGGGTGGGAATAGAGTGTGATTAGGGTGAGGTGGAATTAGAGTGTGATTAGGGTGAGGGTGGGATTAGAGTGTGTGGGATGTTAGGGTGAGGGGTGGAATTAGAGTGTGATTAGGGTGAGGGTGGGATTAGAGTGTGTGGGATGTTAGGGTGAGGGGTGGAATTAGGTGTGATTAGGGTGAGGGGGTTAGAGTGTATGGGATTTTAGGGTGAGGGGTGGAATTTGAGTGTGATTAGGGTGAGGGTGGAATTAGGTGTGATTAGGGTGAGGGGTGGGATTAGAGTGTGTGGGATGTTAGGGTGAGGGGTGGGAATAGAGTGTGATTAGGGTGAGGGGTGGAATTAGAGTGTGATTAGGGTGAGGGGTGGGATTAGAGTGTGTGGGATGTTAGGGTGAGGGTGGGATTAGAGTGTGATTAGGGTGAGGTGGAATTAGAGTGATTAGGGTGAGGTGGAATTTGAGTGTGTGGATGTTAGGGTGAGGTGGAATTAGAGTGATTAGGGTGAGGGGTGGATTAGAGTGTGTGGGATGTTAGGGTGAGGGGTGGGATTAGAGTGTGTGGATGTTAGGGTGAGGGGTGGAATTAGAGTGTGATTAGGGTGAGGGGTGGAATTAGAGTGTGATTAGGGTGAGGGGTGGGATTAGAGTGTGATGTTAGGGTGAGGGGTGGAATTAGAGTGTGATTAGGGTGAGGGTGGGATTAGAGTGTGGGATGTTAGGGTGAGGGGTGGAATTAGAGTGTGATTAGGGTAAGGGGGTTAGAGTGTATGGGATTTTAGGGTGAGGGGTGGAATTTGAGGGTGAGGGGTGGAATTAGTGTGAATAGGGTGAGGGTGGGATTAGAGTGTGTGGGATGTTAGGGTGAGGGGTGGGAATAGAGTGTGATTAGGGTGAGGGGTGGGATTAGAGTGTGATTAGGGTGAGGGTGGGATTAGAGTGTGTGGGATGTTAGGGTGAGGGGTGGGATTAGAGTGTGATTAGGGTGAGGGGTGGGAATAGAGTGTGATTAGGGTGAGGGGTGGGGTTAGTGTGTGGGATGTTAGGGTGAGGGTGGGATTATTTGTATTTAAATACAAATTAAATATTTGTATTTAATTATAACTCTAATTTAATTTTGTTGATTAAATACAAAGAAACAGTTTTTTGTTTTGCTTTTACTTTATCAGTCAGTTTTCCTGTTTTTCTCCTCTCAACCTCATATCCTCTTTTATGTCTCTCCGCACCAGTACAGAGTCACATGAAGATAATTCCGATTCAGAACAGAGAGGCCTTTTGTCACAGCAGAGGAGTGAAGAACGTTGTGGATTGAAACACAGCCGGATTGGCTGACCTTACAGCATTCTTGAGAAAATTTGTGTGAAATGTGTTTGTAATTATGGCAGGGAAGCAGAGACGGGCTGTGAAATAGAAAACAGGAAAGACAGAAAAAATACACGAATGTGTGTGAGAAAAAGAAAAGGAGTTAGAAAGAGAGAGAGAGAGAGAGAGCGCAAGAGAGAGAGGGAGAGCGAGAGCGAGATTATTTATTTATTTTAGAAAAAAAAAAGGCCTGTCAAAATCTCCTCCTAAGCGCTGCACTGCTGTTGAGGAAGGAGTCCTGAAACTCGGTCCATACGTTAATAAATAATGATTGTGTGAGGGTGACGGAGGGGACGAGGGATGTGACAAGCAATAGCTCATCCCTCCATCCTAACAAAGCGAGAGAGAGAGAGAGAGAGAATTTTCTTTATTATTTATAAATAGTAGCTGTAATAGTATTTTCTTGAAAAGCAAAATAAATGTTTAGTTTATCTGAGTCTTTGTGTTTAGTGGATTCTGTGTCTCTGTTATTGTTGGTGTTTAGGGGATTCTGTGTTTGTGTTTAGTGGTTTTTGAGTCTCTGTGTTTAGGGGACTCTGTGTTTAGGAGACTCTGTTAGTCTCTGTGTTAGGAGGACTGAGTCTCTGTGTTCAGGGGACTCTGTGTTTAGGGGACTCTGTTAGTCTCTGTGTTTAGGGGACTCTGTATCTCTGTGTTTAGGGGACTGAGTCTCTGTGTTTAGGGGACTCTGCATCTCTGTGTTTAGGGGACTGAGGATCTGTGTTTATGGGGCTCTGTATCTCTGTGTTTAGGGGACTCTGGGTCTCTGTGTTTAGGTGACTGAGTCTCTATGTTTAGGGGATTCTGGGTATCTGTGTTTAGGGGACGGAGTCTCTGTGTTTAGGGGACTCTGTATCTCTGTGTTTAGGAGACTGAGTATCTGTGTTTAGGGGACTCTGTATCTCTGTTTTTAAGGGACTGAGTCTGTGTGTTTATGGGACTCTGTATCTCTGTGTTTAGGGGACTCTGAGTCTCTGTGTTTCAGGGACTTTGTATTTCTGTGTTTAGGGGACTGAGTCTCTGTGTTTAGGGGACTGTTTTTCTGTGTTTAGGGAACTCTGTATTTCTGTGTTTAGGGGACTAAGTCTCTCTGTTTAGGGGACTCTGTATCTCTGTGTTTAGGGGATTCTGTCTCTGTGTTTAGGGGATTCTGTCTTTGTATATAGGGGATTCTGTGTTTGTTTAATGATTTTTGAGTCTCTGTGTTAAGGGGACTCTGTATCTGTGTTTAGGGGACTCTGTTAGTCTCTGTGTTCAGGGGACTGAGTATCTGTGTTTGGGAGACTCTATGTCTCTGTGTTTAGGGACTCTGTATCTCTGTGTCTAGGAGACTTTGAGTCTTTGTGTTTAGGGGACTCTGTATCTCTGTGTTTAGGGGACGGAGTCTCTGTGTTTAGGGGACTCTGTATTTCTGTGTTTAGGGGACTGAGTCTCTGTATTTAGGGGACTCTGTATCTCTGTGTTTAAGGGATTCTGTCTCTGTGTTTAGGGGATTCTGTGTTTGTGTTTAGTGGTTTTTGTCTCTCTGTGTTTAGTGGTTTTTGAGTCTCTGTGTTTAGGGGACTCTGTTTTTAGAAAACTATGTTAGTCTCTGTGTTGAGGACTGAGTCTCTGTGTTCAGGGGACTCTGTGTTTAGGGGACTCTGTGTTTAGGGGACTCTGTTAGTCTCTGTGTTTAGGGGACTCTGCATCTCTGTGTTCAGGGGACTGAGTATCTGTGTTTAGGGGGCTCTGTATCTTTGTGTTTAGGGGACTCTGGGTCTCTGTGTTTAGGGGACTGAGTCTCTGTGTTTAGGGGATTCTGGGTCTCTGTGTTTAGGGGACTGGGTCTCTGTGTTTAGGGGACTTTGAGTCTTTGTGTTTAGGAGACTTTGAGTCTCTGTGTCTAGGAGACTTTGAGTCTCTGTGTTTAGGGGACTCTGTATTTCTGTGTTTAGGGGACTGAGTCTCTGTGTTTAGGGGACTCTGTATCTCTGTGTCTCTGTGTTAAGAGGACTGAGTCTCTGTGTTGAGGGGACTCTGTGTTTAGGGGACTCTGTTAGTCTCTGTGTTTAGGGACTCTGCATCTCTGTGTTCAGGCGACTGAGTATCTGTGTTTAGGGGGCTCTGTAACTCTGTGTTTAGGGGACTCTGGGTCTCTGTGTTTAGGGGACTGAGTCTCTGTGTTTAGGGGATTCTGGGTCTCTGTGTTTAGGGGACTGGGTCTCTGTGTTTAGGGGACTCTGTATCCCTATGTTTAGGGGAATGAGTATCTGTGTTTAGGGGACTCTGTATCTCTGTTTTTAGGGGACTGAGTCTCTGTGTATAGGGGACTCTGTATCTCTGTGTTTAGGGTACTGAGTCTCTGTGTTTGGGGGATTCTGTTTCTCTGTGTTTAGGGGACTTTATCACTGTGTTTAGGGGACTGAGTCTCTGTGTTTGGGGGATTCTGTTTCTCTGTATTTAGGGGACTCTGTATCTCTGTGTTTAGGGGACTCTGTGTCTCTGTGTTTAGGGGACTGTGTCTCTGTGTTTAGGGGACTGAGTCTCTGTGTTTTTTGAACTCTGTTAGTCTCTGTGTTTAGGGGACTCTGTATTTCTCTGTTTAGGGGACTCTGTTAGTCTCTGTGTTTAGGGGACTCTGCATCTCTGTGTTCAGGGGACTGAGTATCTGTGTTTAGGGGGCTCTGTATCTCTGTGTTTAGGGGACTCTGGGTCTCTGTGTTTAGGGGACTGAGTCTCTGTGTTTAGGGGATTCTGTATCTCTGTGTTTAGGGGACTGGGTCCCTGTGTTTAGGGGACTCTGTATCCCTATGTTTAGGGGACTGAGTCTCTGTGTTTAGGGGACTCTGTATCTCCGTGTTTAGGGGACTGAGTCTCTGTGTATAGGGGACTCTGTATCTCTGTGTTTAGGGGACTGAGTGTCTGTGTTTAGGGGATTCTGGGTCTCTGTATTTAGGGGACTCTGTATCTCTGTGTTTAGGGGACTCTGTGTCTCTGTGTTTAGGGGACTGTGTCTCTGTGTTTAGGGGATTGAGTTTCTGTGTTTATTGAACTCTGTTAGTCTCTGTGTTTAGGGGACTCTGTATTTCTCTGTTTAGGGGACTCTGTTTTTCTGTGTTTAGGGAACTCTGTATTTCTGTGTTTAGTGGACTGAGTCTCTCTGTTTAGGGGACTCTGTATCTCTGTGTTCAGGGGACTCTGTATCTTTGTGTTCAGGGGACTCTGTATCTCTGTGTTTAGGGGACTCTGTATCTGTGTTTAGATAGACATTGTATAAAGCCTCTTTTTGTCCTTTTCCTGACTTCTATGAAAAAGGCATTAAAAGAAAGAACAGCACTCATAGAGAGAGAGAGAGAGAGAGAGAGAGAGACCTATTTAAAATATCTAACCTCTCTCCACTCGCCTTTTTCCTTGACTCTGCTCTCAGACAGGAGAATATAATGTCTCCCCCATGGGGATTGTGGGTAATTAGAGACCTATATTTTGGCAGAAATTAGTCAGAGAAAGAGACAGGAAGAAGTAATGTCATTGGTGTATGTCTGGACGGAGGTGTGAAGTGTGCGAAGAGGGCAGTCCTGACACCTTACACACTGCTCCATAGGCTCGAATCAGTCACATGATCACCTCCATTGCTTACACACCTATCATGCTAGTCTTTTTTTATTTCTTTTTAAATAATCATGCTAACAGCTTAGCCGAGAAGCTAATCATCTATACATCTAATCATCCAATCATCTATACATCTAATCATCTATGCACTTAATCATCTATACATCTAATCATCTAATCCTCTATACATCTATACATCTAATCATCTATACATCTAATCCTCTATACATCTAATTATCTATACATCTAATCATCTATACATCTAACCATCTAATCCTCTATACATCTAATCATCTATACATCTAGTCATCTATACATCTAATCCTCTATACATCTAATCATCTATACATCTAATCATCTATACATCTAACCATCTAATGATCTATACATCTAATCATCTAATCATCTGTACATCTAGTCATCTATACATCTAATCATCTATACATCTAACCATCTAATCCTCTATACATCTAATCATCTATACATCTAATCATCTATACATCTAATCATCTATACATCTATACATCTAATCATTTATACATCTAATCGTCTAATCATCTATACATCTAATCATCTATACATCTATTCATCTATACATCTAGTCATCTATACATCTAATCCTCTATACATCTATACATCTATACATCTAATCATTTATACATCTAATCGTCTAATCATCTATACATCTAATCATCTATACATCTAATCCTCTATACATCTAATCATCTATACATCTAATCATCTATACATCTAATCATCTATACATCTATACATCTAATCATTTATACATCTAATCGTCTAATCATCTATACATCTAATCATCTATACATCTAATCATCTATACATCTAATCCTCTATACATCTATACATCTATACATCTAATCATTTATACATCTAATCGTCTAATCATCTATACATCTAATCATCTATACATCTAATCCTCTATACATCTAATCCTCTATACATCTAATCATCTAATCCTCTATACATCTATAAATCTATACATCTAATCTATACATCTAATCCTCTATACATCTATAAATCTATACATCTAATCTATACATCTAATCCAACTATACAACTATACATTTAATCATCTAATCCGGGGGGGATTCTTTTATTTTATGGGTGTTAGTGTATAGATATACTGAAGGATGTTAAAAGTAATAAAAAGAATTCAAACAATCATCTAATCCGACCAGTCAGTGATTCTACACTAGCAGTTAAACAGGTTGCATGACGAATCACTACTGTACAACAAAATGTTCAATACTACAAGGTGTGAAACCTAATGTTACACACAGACCTACTGTGTGTGTGTGTGTGTGTGTGTGTGTGTGTGTGTGTGTGTGTGTGTGTGTATAATGCACATTCCGATTAAGGCTTAATTATGAGTCAGCAGCATCTGTCCATCCCTTATACACTTGCACTTACACTGCACGCACACACACACACACACACACACACACACACACACACACACACTCCTGTGAGTCCTCAATCAGTGTGGGACATGCGAAGCCTCGCCATTAAGTGCACCTGCCACCCACAATCAGTGTCAATTGCTGTCAGGACCCTAAAACACACACACACACACACACACACACACACACACACACACACTTGGGTCTCAATCAGTTAGATTGATTCAGGACGCTGCAGGTCTGATGGGGGAGAGGAGAGGGTGCAGGGAGGATGTGGAATATATCCTTATCGTTACTCTATCATGTCTCACTGTCTCTCACTGTGTCTCTCTTTCACTGTGTCTTTCTTACTGTGTCTCTCTCACTGTCTCTCTTTTACTGTCTCTTTTACTGTCTCTCTTATTGTTTCTCTCTCACGATCTCTTACTGTTTCTCTCTCTCACTGTCTCTCTATTACTGTGTCTCTCTCACTGTATCTCGCTTACTGTCTCTCTTATTGTGTTTCTCTCACTGTCTCTATTACTGTATCTCTCTCACTGTTTCACTGTGTCTCTCTCTCTTACTGTGTCTCTCTCTATTACTGTGTCTCTCACTGTCTCTCTCTAACTGTCTCTTTTACTGTGTCTCATTGTCTCTCTCTTTCTCTCTCTCACACTGTGTGATTTACATTTACAGTATTTGGTAGAAGCCCTTATCCATTCAACCTTCAGAATCCAATGTCTAAACCACTAAGCTCCACCTCCACACTGATCTGGTTATTATAATGGTGTTGATGGTGATGGTAATGATCTTTATGGTAATAATGATGATGATGATGATAATGATGGTGGGGATGGTGATGTTGACAGAGATGATGATGATGATGATGATGGTGGGGATGTTGACAGAGATGATGGTGATGATGTTGACAGAGGTGATGATGATGGTGGGGATGGTGATGTTGACAGAGATGATGATGATGATGATGATGATGGTGGAGATGGTGATGTTGACAGAGATGATGATGATGTTGACAGAGATGATGATGATGATGATGGTGGTGGGGATGGTGATGATGTTGACAGTGATGATGATGATGGTGGGGATGGTGATGTTGAAAGAGATGATGATGTTGACAGAGATGATGATGATGGTGGGGATGGTGATGTTGAAAGAGATGATGATGTTGACAGAGATGATGATGATGATGATGATGGTGGGGATGGTGGTGATGATGTTGACAGTGATGATGATGATGATGAAAATGATGATAAAGTGTGTGTGTGTGTGTGTTTGTGTGTGTGTGTGTGTGGTTGTATAAGTGCGGATTGGTATGATTGTGTAATTCTCAGTTTTGCAGGTGTGTGTGTACATGAGCGTTTCCACTCCGTCCTTCTGTTCTTTTGTGTCTCTGTTTTTTCTCCTCGTGTGTGTAGATCTCCATCAGCTCAGTGAGATGAGTGAGCGCGCGATCCCGCTCCAATCAGTGCTCAGTAATCCCCGTCAGCGGCGTGCTAATCCCCCGGGCCACTAATTGGCCAGGAACTCGGCTGTTCCATGTCCCGGCTGCCAGATGAGTTCGGAGAGCAGCCATTTCTCTTCTTTATCGGCGATTATTGAGGCGCGAACGGTGCGGGTCTCGGGCGCCGTGGAGACGGCGTAATTAAACGCCTCATTGTGGCTCGTTGGGAATTCACGGCTCTTGCGCTGTAATTATTATTTTGGCGTCGGTGCTCCTTCAGTCTCCGGCAGATTGAATTAAACACAGACTGAGCTGCAGTCAGGATCGTGTTCAGAGCTTGCTGCACACAGCGTGTGTGTGTGTGTGAGTGAAGCTAGTATAGGATTACAATATATGCAAAGAATTGTTTGTTGTTGTTTGTCTTTGTTGAATTCTGCACTTTGATTGGTCAGAAGTTGTTAATTAGTTCTCTGTAGCTTCGACAGTAGTGATGCGTTATCGTTTCCATAGTGATGGCCCGTTCACGCCGATGTGTACAGTTCATAATCCACTTAAAAAACACTGATTAAATGTGAGAAACCTTTAATATGATGATGTGAGGTACTGAGGGGAGGAGTTTACACCCCAACACTCATCCTAATCCCAGCACAACACAATGTCTCCTCTCTACACAACAAATCCATGTGTTTCTCAAAGGTGTGTGTGTAATTTCTGGGTTTTTAAAAACTCGTTACTCTATACACACACACACACACACACACACACACACACACAAACAAACACACAGACACACACACAAACACACACACACACACTCACATTGCTTGTAGTCCTGTGGTCTCATGCAGGCATGGCCTGGTACCACACACTCTACTGACATTGTTTAACGTTTACACCTAATCAATGTGAGTACTGCAGTTTGATTGGCTGGAAGTTCAGATGTAACTATAGTAACATCCAGATAAGAAAAGATTTACCATTACCCAGAGCGAGACAGCGATTGTACACACTTTCTAATGACCTCACTGAGCTCCATGAAGGAGTTTGGCATGCGGTGGAACTTCTATGATGAATACAGGGATTTTTATAAATGATTAGAGGATTCAAATGAGAACTAGGATGAAAAACAGCACCAGGAGTTCACTTTAACAGCTTCTTTTCATTCAAATTCATAGAATTATTTTGCCACTACATTGTGTGTGTGTGTGATTCGGAGCAGCAAAATTGTAGATGTAACGAGTCGAATATTAAATAATGAAAATAAAGCGTTATTCTGATCCATTCAGTGAGTTTTGCTCTGCAAACATCAATATCAACTTGAACTCCTCAATGCTTGGCAGTGACCATGCTTTCAGGTGATAATCCACAGGTGTGAGGCCTTACACCATTATAATGCTCTTCATCACCTCGGGACCTTCTTCACCTCCACATCTACACTAACATCTTGTAACACCTCACACCACCTGCGTCATGCTGTATACATTTTTAGTGCGATAAATCCAAGTGTTACAAGTCAACCTCAATTTCAGATTAGATTAGCAATGTGAGCTAACTGTACTAGCTACATTTACTCACCAAAGACACCAGAAATATCTCCAGCAATTCCCATAGTTTATGCATGCATATATATAAATATTTTTCTTTTTAATCTAATAATATTGCCTAATATTGTGTTGGTCAACATTTGCTGCTAATTCAGTCATGACCAGTCAAACATCGCCATCATGAACTTCTTCAGCAGTTTGAGCTACAGGAGCTCGTCTTCACTTCTCACTGGCACTTTTAACAATAAACATTGTCTCAGAGCAGCTTTACACAGATAATGTGGTGATAAAAATGAAGATGTTGTTTATAAGTGTAAGATTGTCCCTGATGAACAAGTCGGTGGCGGCTGTGGTGAAGGAAAAACTCCCTGAGATGCAGAAGGAAGAAACCTTGAGAGGAACCAGACTCAAGAGGGAACCTCATCCTCATCTGGGTTCTACCGAATGTCCATTTATTACAGATAAACGATGTTGAGGTGCAGTGATGGAGATCAGAGCAAACTGTAGTCCTGAGTCAGTGTAGCAGACTGTTGATATTAACTACAGTCCAATCAGTCAAATAAAGTCAAATAAATCCACCCACTAACAGGTGCCATGATGAAGAGATAATCAGTGTTCTTTACTTCACTGCTCATGATGTTGTAATGTCATATCTGATCAGTGTGTATATATATAGCTGATGATGCCTATGTTACGATGGTTCGACTTAAAATGATTCGATCTTAAGATGACAATAGCGATACGACAAAATTGTAAAAAAACAAACATAGCAGCGCACCCCCCCCTCCACCCGCGAACCGCCACTCGTCTGCACAACCGCTGCCACAGACTTCTGTAATGTATAAACAATATACAGTATATAAGTGTAAATTGCTCTGTTTTGCTAAATTATGCACTGTAATGTGCCAAATTATTTGATCAAATTATTTGACACTGATCAGCATTCTCTAAGACTTCTGGGTAGAATGGGCCATGTCTCCACTTCCCATACTTTCAAGTTACAATGTTGTAATTACAACACATCTCCATCGTAACTCAGGGATTTCCTACATAGTTGTATATGAGAGAGGTTGTATATACTTTTGTGTATACAGTGTAATATGGATTTCCTTTTTTCTAACATCACTTCCTATTTTCTCTGCTCTTCCTGTAGAGGACGCCGGTGAGCAGCGGAGAGGCATTCCGATGGTTCTTCTAGTCCCAAGGAGACACAGTCATTTCACATTCTTCAATAACTGACTCAAATAAATGGATTTAACGTCTCCAGAACCTGGAAGTGAAACCAAACCTCAGCAGAGAAACGACAGGAACGATAGAAACGAGAGACAGACTGAGAAAGAGAGAGAGAGGAATTGTGGATGAGAAAAGGTTTACCTCTGTAATTTGTTTCTTTCTTGTATAATTATCAACATTTTCAGTGTCTCTGCGTGTTCAGTGTCGTGGCTGATGAAGCTACGAATGCTAACTTAAAGACAATCAGGATCCGGAACAAACCATTCACCCGGAATAAACCATTCACCCAGTGGACAGTGTGATCACGCTGAATGACTCGGAGCGGTGAGACGAGGTGACTGAAGGCCAAACGACAACAGGTCGACATGCACTGGAATAAACCATTGTCGAGTAAACAGGGGGTTAGATAGAATCTGTCTGTCTGTTCATTTATCTATCTCTCTCTCTATCTTTCTGCTCTGCATAGCTACAACAATCCATTTCTGAAGGGAGAAGAAGGGAGTATGATTCTCTTTCTCTCTTTGTGTTTGTAAACCATTTCACAAGATAAAGGGAGGATCAGGATTTACAGATAATCTTTTTATCCATTATTTCATTTACCTGTCTGTCTCTCTGTCCATCTCCTTGTGGGCACCTGCATCCATCCATATATCGCATCCATCCATCCATCCATCTTTGATTAGAACAAACCATTTCTCATTAATTTCTGATCAATGTCCAATGGTTTGTCATGTGACCTTATTGAATGTGTGATGCCATCAATGATGTCATGACATCACGTGCAGTATGGACCAGTCGCCTAGCCTCGCCGCTGCTGGACGCTAGATGGAGGAACCGAGACCGTACGCAGACCTGCAGCAATAATCAAAAACTACTTCAGAGTTTCAGTTGATCTCATTGGCCGGGATGCGAGACGCAGCCAATCACAGTTCTGTGCTTTTTTCTTTTGGTTTCTCGCCGCTGGGGCGTAACGCAGGGCATATTGTCTTGCTATCATCGTGGTGTAAGTTTTAATTTGTGATGTGAAATGTCTTGATTTTGACAGAAAAACACTGGAGCCTCAACTGTTCGGATGAAACGTTTAAATAGTGACGTGCCACTACAGAAGTACGGGAAGCCTGTGGGTTTATTGTTTATTTATTTCTCTGTCCAGAGAATTGCAAATAGCTAAATTGATTAGTGGCTAAATTAGTGTCCTGGGCCAACTAACGAATCATTTAAACCTGTTTTATTAAGCGTTTTAGCTAAACTGGCTAGGATTGTATGGACTAGAGCTAGCTATCTGGCATTACACTGGAGAAGCTAAACAACCCCAGCTAATCAGCTAGCTAGCATTTAATATTTACAACCCCTGTATAATCAATAAAAAACGGACATTGTCACCAGGAAGTGTTCAGTAGCTCACAGCCGCTCTGGACTCCTGCAGGTTGGCACAAGGAAATAAATTCAAATAAATAAAAACATGCTAAATTTAGCACAGATCCGTTGGCTATCTGCAGCAGATGAATTGAAGCGTGAGAAAAAAAAATTCCTCTTATTATAGCTAGCTGGCTAATGCTAGCACTTTAGCACTTAGCAGTAAAAATCATGAGAGACTAATAATGAGTGAGTTTTAGCTTTAACACGTCGCTGTGTCTGAACTTCAGTTCGTCTGTTGGAGGAGATTGGATCTGTGTGGTGGTGGTGGTGGTGATGATGATGTGAAACTCCACAATCTAAAATAATGGTGTTAAAAAACCCTAACCCTGAAGCTAGCGTACATGCTAGTGCTAATGCCCTGCTGTTGCATGTGTATCTGTGTTTTTGGGTTTAAAGGTTAATGAGTTTGTATTTCGTCGTTGTGATGCTTTTATGTGTTCAAATGAAAAAAGGACCAAAAAAAGTTGGAAAAAATAATTTGATGTAATTTTTATTCTCACATGTAATTAAACATTACAATCACAAACTGTGTGTGTGTGTGTGAGAGAGAGAGAGAGAGAGAGAGAGCAAAACAGAAAATGGAGATGAATGGATGGATGGATGATTAGATAGTTTGAAAAATGGTGAGAACCTTTTGGGTAACTGAACATGAGGACATACTCAATTTGGCTCCCAGGTGTGATGTTAACACTAGAACCTGGAGAAGGTCCACTGTGGCACCCAAAAAGCTGAAGATATTTCATGTCATGATAGGGGGCAGAAGGTCCGTCCTGCAGGTCATCCTCCCACATTAAACCAGATTATTTTTAGATAGAGGAGAATCCTGTGTCCTTCTGCTCCAGATTAACGTTTAATCAGATTTAAATGAAACCATCTGCTTCAGAGAGAAAGAGGAACATTCAGCAGGTTCTCAATCATGGAATTCTGGGATTTGGCCACTTTCATGATTTTGGACTCTCATCCCATCACTAATGTGTACAAGGTAAGTTTATGGAAAAGGTTCTCTTTCTGTTTGTGGTAAATGATCACTAAAATAAAGGCTGTGGAGACAACATGAGGACAACAAGGTTTGTGAGAAACCAGACTTAAAAGGGAATCATGCTGATCTACACCAGATCCAGATTTTCTACACCATTCCCTTCTAACTGTGTACTGTAGAGGTGCAAAGTGCAACCAGGAAGTTGATTATAGTTTCATGGTGATGTTAGTGATGTTCTGATGGAGACCTGAGAGTAAAACAGGTTGAATGAATTGCAGCCCAAAGTCGTCATCATGGTTACTAAGTGTTTACCATCCACAGCGATCTCAGGTATCTTCAGGATCCATGTGGTTCATACTCACAAGCACAGAGTGGTGTTCAGGAGAACTTCATCCTAAATCAGGATTTTAGACTGTGGTCAGATAAGTGGTGTGCAGGATAAAGTGCATATCACTGGGGTGCTAGTGTTGGTGAATTCAGTAGTAACATGAGGTTCTCCTGAATGCTGCAGCTGCATTAGCACAGATCCTAAAACCTGACCCATTCATCCAGCTGTTTCCCATGGAGAAGAGAAAACTGTACTGAACACATTGTGAACATGTTCGTTCATCAGAAACACAGGAGTATAACTCTGGTTTCATGAGCTTCAGAAGGCCACACCTATGACCCACACAGCTGGATAACGGCTCCTGCTGAGCTCAGCTCTTTTAACATCTTCATGACCTGTTTATGCACAAACTCCATCTCGTCACTGAAATTCATCTCTATTTTTGTGCTTTTCAGACATCACAGCACATTGTTCCTGCTGTAGTCCTGATGTTCAGCTCTATTTATCTCCTTCTCATCCTCCTCGTCCTTCTCCAAACACATTCACATTTACATTTGTGACATTTAGCAGACGCCCTTATCCAGAGCAACGTACAAAAGTGCTTAGAGTCTCTAGTAATGAATAAATCTACACTGTACACCAGATTACAAACTTAATATAAATATAACTCTTGAATTCTACAAACTTGGAAAGTGCTAATTTAAGTGTTTCATGAAGATGAAGGTCTTCAGTTGTCGCTTAAAGATGTATGGACATCTAGGGGAAGTTCGTTTCACCACCTTGGTGCCAGAACAGAGAAGAGTCTTGAAGTGTACTTACCTCTCATTCTGAGAGAAGGTGGTACCAGTGAAGCAGTGCTAAAGGATCTCAGACAGCGTGGTGCAGTGCGAGATGTTAAGAGGTCTCTAAGGTAAGATGGTGCTGGCCCATTTTTGGCCTTGTAGGCAAGCATCAGTGTTTTGAATCTGATACGTGCAGCTACTGGAAGCCAGTGGAGAAGCAGCAGTGGTGTGGTGTGAGAACTTGGGCAGCTTGAACACAAGTCGTGCAGCTGCGTTTTGGATCATTTGCAGGGGACGAATAGCGTTCAGGGGAAGACCTGCCAGCAGAGAGCTGCAGTAGTCCAGTCTTGAAATGAGAAGAGACTGAACAAGCACCTGGGCAGCCTGTGCGGACAGAAATCCTTCGGATGTTGCAGAGAAGAAATTGACAGGAACAAGCAACATTAGCGACATGTGGGAAGAAGGACAGTTCATTGTCCATAGTTACCCCGAAGTTACGAGCAGTGGCTGAAGCGCAGAGCAGAGAGTCATGAAGTGTTATTTGGAGATCTTGACCTGGAGATGAATCACCTGGGATGACCAGCAGTTCTGTTTTGCTGGGGTTGAGTTTTAGTTGGTGAGCACTCATCTATAAAGATATGTCTATCAAGCATGCCGAGATCCGAGTAAAGCTGTGGTATCTGATGGAGGGAAAGAAAAGATTAGTTGAGTGTCATCCGCATAGCAGTGATAAGAAAACCCATGTGAGGATATGACTTCACCAATGGAGTGGGTATAGACGGAGGGAACCAAGTACTGAGCCTTGTGGGACACCAGTGGTGAGTCTGCATGGGGCAGATGTGGATCCCCTCCATGTTACCTGGTATGAGCGACCTTCCAGGTAGGAAGCAAACCATCCCCATGCTGTTCCGCAGATACCGAGGCTCTTGAGGGTTGACAAAAGTGTCTTGTGGTTGACTGTGTCAAATGCTGCTGAAAGGTCCAGGAAGATAAGTACAGATGACAGCTTGGCTGACCGAGCAGCATGCAGTTTCTCAGAAACCAGCAAAAAGGGCCGTCTCTGTGGAATGTGCCGCTTTGAACCCAGACTGGTTCGGATCATGGAGGTTGTTCTGTGAGAGATAAACAGACAGTTGGTTAAAACAGTGCATTCCAGAGATTCAGAAAGAAAGGAGAGAAGTGATACCGGTCTGTAGCGGTTGATGTCTGATGGATTCAGAGCAGGTTTCTTCAAGATGGGAATGACACTTGCTTGCTTGAAGGTAGTTGGTACATAGCCAGATGTTAACGACCCGTTGATGATTGTTGAGATGAAGGGCAGGAAATCTTGTGTGATGGTCTGAAGCATAGTTGAAGGGATTGGATCCAGAGGACAGGTGGTGGGATTGCAAGATTGGATGACTTGCAGTACAGTGAAACCCCGTTGTACGAGCAACCTATTGTACGAGCAAACGGAGATACGAGCAACCTCGTTTGCCAAATTGTACCCTGTTTCATGAGCAAATTTCGAAGGCACGAGCAAACCCACACTGCCGGTTCCCCGTTTTAGGAGGAGTTGATGACGTATCACTCGGTCGCTCTCGTTGTTCAGTGCAGCAAAAACGTAACTGTGGCAGCAGGGGCGTGTCCGAGCGGCGGTTTGTGAATGGAGGGCGTGTCTGGGAGCAGATAGGCAGGGGATTGCCTCACCTGAAGTTAATGTGACCTAATGATTGTTCTCTCTTTTCGAGTGATCAGAGGGTGCATTTAAGGAGGAGAGTGTGTGTGTGTGTTTGTGTGTGTGTGTGTGTGTGTGCGTGCGTGCGTGCGTGTGTGCGCGCCAGAGACGTGCTGCGTGGGGCACTAAGCAGACCGACAAAAAAAAATAATAATAAAAGCAGCTGTGAAGCCTTTGCATCTGACCTGTTGTGGCGTTCCTTATTCCCGTATTCACACGCTCTCCCACAGTAACTTTTTTTAGTTTTATATTTTTATTTCGCTAGAAATCTTGAAAAATGTCTCCCAAGAAAATCAGTGATGGTGCTGTGAAAACGAAAGTAAATAGAATTACATGGAAACCGAGGAGTTAATGAGCGTGGTGCGCATCTCACACTCGCAATCAACCACTATCACACGAGTAAGTGTTAAATTATATTTATATTACGGTAGTTTGCGGTGTATTTGTTTATTAAAATAGGCTACAAATACTTTTTAAGTGCAGAAATAAGCGATCGGATGAGATCTCGAAACGGATTAAATCACTTTTACATTCATTCCTATGGGGAAAATCAGTTCAAACATACGAGCAAATGGACACACAAGCAATTTTCAAGAACGAATTATGCTCGTACAACGGGGTTCCACTGTATCTCATCTTCTGTTAAGGTTGAGAAGCTTGACAGTGACGTAGTGGATTGTCGGCTGTGTTGTGTAGTCATTGTTGGGGAGGAAGTGAAGGTCTGGCAGATTTTCTTAATCTTCTCATCATAGAAGAAGGCAAAGTCATTAGCAGTCAGGGAGGATGGAGAAGGTGCAGCAGGGGGGTTGAGTAGTGAAGAGAAGATGTTGTGGAGCTTACGAGGATCTTTTGCAGAGGCCTCAAGCTTTTCCTTGTAGAAGGCAGTTTTGGCAGAAGTTACCTCCAAAGGAAATTTAGACAGGAGTGCGCGGTAAGATGCGAGGTCTACATCGAGCTGTGATATTTTCCACTTCCTTTCTGCAGATCTGAGTTCTCGTCGATTGCTGCGCAAAACTTCTGACAGCCAGGGTGTGGGACCAGAAGTCTTCTTGGGTTTTGTAGTCAAGGGGCAAAGGAGGTCCATGTTTGAGGAAAGAGATGAGAGGAAAGAGTCAGTAGCAATGTCTAAGGGTAGAGAGGAAAAGGAGTCAGGGTCAGGAAGAGATGAAAGAGTACAGGAAGCTACAGAGGAGGGAGAGATGGAGTGAAGGTTAGGACGGATAAGAGAGACATGTAAATTATTTTTAGGTTAAATAGGAATAGTGATTAAAAAGGTGATGATCGGAGATTGGAAGTGGAGTGGCAGTCATGTCTGTAGCTGGAGTAGGGCGGGTGAAAACCAGGTCCAGGACATTTCCTCCCTTGTGTGTTGGAGGGCAGCTGTTAAATGTCAAGGAGAAGGTATTCAGAAAAGGCAAGAGGCAAGATGACTAAAGTTTGTCGGATTGGAGGTTAAAGTCACCAAGAACTGTCAGAGGGGTGCTGTCAGAGGGGAAAGTACTGAGGAGTGTGTCCATCTCTTCTAGGAAGTCTCCAAGGGGACCAGGAGGGCGGTAGATGACAATGATGAAGAGGTTGATTGGAGAGGTAACTGAAACTGCATGAAATTCAAAAGAAGACATGGTTAAATGAGACAAAGGGAGAGGTGTGAAACACCATCTCCGTGATAAAAGTAGAGGTGCCACTCTTGTTGACAAAGATGGCGCCGGTGAGGTCGGCTGCCGTCACGACTGCTCCGGCTACGGTTCTTCTTTTTTTGTTTATTTTATACTTTTATTTAATTAGTTTTATTTCCATCTACACAAGATGGACACCATTAGATATGACAGAGACACTCTTATATCTATTGGTGTACAATGCACTCACCTTTCCCCGCTGAGGGCACGCGCACACCGCGCTCCCTTACCTAGTATCCTGTTAGCCAACGTCCAGTCACTGGAGAACAAGCTCGACGACCTCAGGGCAAGGGTCAAGTTCCAGAGAGACATTCGGGACTGCAACCTTCTCTGCTTCACCGAGACATGGCTGAACCCAGCGGTACCGGACCACGCCATCCAGCCGGCCGAGTTTTTCTCGGTTTACCGCATGGACAGAACACTGGATTCGGGGAAGTCAAGAGGAGGTGGAGTGTGTCTGATGGTGAACAACCACTGGTGCGACAGCGAGCATTGTTCCTCTTTCACGCTCCTGCACACCAAACCTGGAACTACTGACCATCAAATGTCGGCCCTTCTATCTACCTCGGGAATTCAGCTCGGTCATAGTCAGTGCCGTTTATATTCCACCTCAAGCGGACACGGACACTGCAGTATGGGACTTACATGAGTCATTAACGCAACAAAAACACAGCATCGACGCTGCGCTCATTGTGGTCAGAGATTTCAACAGTGCCAACCTCAAGCGCGCACTCCCGAACTTTTATCAGCACATCACCTGCCCCACCAGGGCGAAAGAACACTGGATCACTGCTACACAACATGTAAGAACAGCTACAAGGCACAATCACGTCCACCGTTTGGGAAATCGGACCATGCTGCCATCTTCCTCATGCCTGTTTACAAACAAAGGCTGAAACAGGAAGCTCGGTTCAGAGGGAGGTCGCGCGCTGGACTGACCAATCGGTGGCCGCTCTGCAGGACGCTTTGGATGACGCAGACTGGGACATGTTTCGGCGCAGCTCTGATGACGTCAACGTGTTTACGGAAGCGGTTGTGGGATTCATCGGGAAACTAACGGATGATACGGTGCAAAAAACCACTATCAGAACGTTTCCTAACCAGAAGCCGTGGGTGGATAAAACCATCCGCGACGCTCTGAGATCCCGCTCCGCTGCCTACAACACGGGCTCGCCACCGGGACATGGAGGTACAAGGCTGCATCCTACAGTGTTCGCAGAGCGGTGAAGGATGCAAACGGCGCTACGGGAGGAAACTGGAGTCACAGTTCCAACAAGGTGGCTCCAGGAGCCTGTGGCAGGGACTAAGGACAATAACGGACTATAAAACACCATCTTCCAGAATGGTGGCGGACGCTTCTCTGGCAGACGAGCTGAACACCTTTTACGCTCGTTTCGAGGCTGCAGCTAACCACGCTAGCGGCGCTAGTGGCACAACCAGCATGCACGCTGAGAGAGCCAGAGAGGTAAACACATTCATCATCTCAGAGCATGACGTGAGGAGGGCATTCAAGAGAGTGAATACCAGGAAGGCAGCAGGACCAGATGGAATCACAGGTCGGGTTCTGAAAGCCTGCGCTGACCAGCTAGCACCGGTGTTCACTGAGATATTCAACCTCTCTCTGGAACAGTCTGTTGTCCCCTCATGTTTTAAACAGTCCACTATTGTCCCTGTCCCAAGAAACCCCAGCCCGCCTGCCTAAATGACTATCGCCCTGTAGCTCTGACCTCAGTAGTAATGAAGTGCTTTGAGAGACTGGTCAGAGACTTCATCACTGCCTCACTACCGGTCACACTGGACCCACTACAGTTTGCGTGCCGTCAGAACCGTTCGACTGAGGACGCAATTGCACATCTTCTCCACACAACTATCAGCCACCTGGACCAAAGAAACGGGAATTACACAAAGATGTTGTTCGTGGACTACAGTTCAGCGTTCAACACCATAATTCCCTCCACACTCACCTCTAAGTTGGAGGTCCTGGGACTCAGCCTGCCGCTGTGTCAATGGATCTCTAACTTCCTGACGGACAGACCACAAGCTGTACGGGTGGGAAAACACACCTCATCCACCCTCACCCTCAGCACTGGAGCCCCCCAGGGTTGTGTTTTGAGCCCCCTGCTGTACTCGCTGTACACACATGACTGTGTGGCCACTTCCAACTCCACATCCATCATCAAGTTTGCTGACGACACCGTTGTGGTGGGCCTGATCTCCAACAACAACGAGACGGCCTACCTACAGGAGGTTAAAACCTGGAGAGATGGTGCCAGGAGAACAACCTTCTCCTGAACGTCAGCAAGACTAAGGAGTTGATCGTGGACTTCAGCACGAAGCAGGAGCGGTCATACCAACCGCTAAACATCTGCGGGACTCCAGTGGAAAGAGTGGACAGTTTCCGGTACCTGGGTGTTCACATCACACAGGACCTGTCTTGGTCCTGTCACATCAACACCCTGGTGAAGAAGGCCCGGCAGCGTCTGTACCATCTGAGACGCTTAAGGGACTTTAAACTACCCTCTCAGGTGCTTAAGACTTTTTACACTTGCACTATTGAGAGTGTTCTGACGGGTAGCATCACTTCCTGGTTCGGGAACAGCACCATGCAGGACAGACGAGCCCTCCAGAGGGTGGTGCGTTCAGCTGAGCGTACCATCCACACCGAGCTCCCTGACCTGCAGGACATCTACAGCATGCGGTGCAGGACCAGAGCCAGGAAAATGTGAAGGACCTCAGCCATCCCAACAATGGACTCTTTTCTCTGTTGCGTTGGAAACGCTTCCGCTCCCTGAAAGCGACCACAGAGAGAATGAGGAGGAGCTTCTTCCGCAGGCCATTCGGAGTTTAAACCAGGAAACATCCAGGATCTAAGAACTGGCCCACTCTTTCCATCATCACACTTTTTCCCCTGCACAATCACACTTTTCGTGCTACGGCACATTATACACTGGACTTGCACAGCACAGTGCACTTTACTTTTCATATTTTCATTTTCTTTTCATATTTATTTCATATTTCTTATATTCTTTTTTTTATACCACACCATTCCGCACAAGGACACTTTACACCACACCTTACTGCACATGGACACTTATGGACAATCAAAACATGCCTAACATTCCGCAAGGACACTTTACACCACACCTTACTGCACATGGACACTTATGGACAATCAAAAACATGCCTAACTCGTTTAATGTTTACTGTTGTTTACTGGTTAACTGCACACTGCCATAAAAATATTTTCCGTGTATGTGTATATATAAGTATATATGTAATGTATGTATATATACATATATATTTAGATATCCTGATATCTTTATTTATCTGCCTTTTCTTACTATATTTTTCTTTAAATTTTGTTATTATATTTATATTTTTATCCCCCTTTTTTACCCTTTTTTTTTTATTCCCTCATGCCGGACCGTCGTTAAAAGCATTTCACTGCATGTCGTACCCTGTATGTATGTGTATGTGACAAATAAAATTTGATTTGATTTGAAGTAGACCTGTACCACCACCTCTACCAGTTTCTCTTGGTGAGTAAAAGAAAGCATAGACAGAAGACAGAGCAGCTGGTGGAGCAGTGTTCTGTGGGGATATCCAGGTCTCAGTAAGTGCCAGAAAGTCGAAGGAGTAGTGGGAAGCCAAAGCTGTAATAAAGTCAGCAAACACCAAACACTCCAAACTACAACACTCCCTCGGGGCTGAGCTCAGGTTCACATCACCACCGAACTACATGCTGTAACCACTATATCCAGCAGACAAGGTGATGAGACACAAGGAGCAGAAACAGAAGGTCATGGAGCATGGGTTTGATTTCTCCTGACCTACACCTACTTCTCCACCTGCTTAGAAACTCCTGCTGATTGTGGAGATTAACAATTAGACAAATAAATCAGGGGCGGAGCTATTTATAAACTAGTTATTTTTACGATTATGAGTTCTCTGAGTCAGAGTGTGATGGTTATGTAGATGACCAGATTAGTAATTACATTTATTTACATCGCGTTTTCATAATGTGACGGTGCAAATAAATATATCACACACACACACACACACACACAAACACACACACACACACACACACACTCACACTCATGCACACAATCGCACACACACACTCACAAACCCACACACACACACACACACACACACACACACACACACACACACACACACACACACACAAAGTGCCCCTACTGACCTCCGTCTGGCCACTGTCTGGAATTCAACACATCAGAATAAAAAATAAAACACAGCAGATTTACTTCTACCTATTATTATTATTATTATTGTGATTATTGTTAATAATAACAATAATAATAACAATAATAATAATAATAATAATAATAATAATAATAATAATAATAATAATAATATTATTATTAATAACTTAACATATTGCCATAAAGAAATTCACTGATATAAACCGGGACACTCTGTAGATTCAGGCAGTCAGGACCTGTCCTCGTTTTTTTAGAGAGAGGCAGTGAGACAGACAGTGGGAGAGTGAGAGAGTGAAAAAGTGAGAGTGAAACAGTGAGAGTCATGCAGTGGAAGAGTGAGTCAGTGAAAGTGAGGCAGTGGGGGGAGTGAGACAGTAAAAGTAAAGCAGTGGGAGGAGTAAGACAATTAAAGTGAGGCATTGGAGGAGTGATACCGTGAGAGTGAGGTAGTGGAGGAGTAAGGCAATGAGAGTCAGGCAGTGGAGGAGTGAGACAGAAAAAGTGAGGCAGTGGAGGAGTGAGATAATGAGAGTGAGGCAGTGGAGGAGTGAGACAGTGAGAGTAAGGCAGATGCTGATGGGTACAAATTTGTAGATATTAAATAGTAAATGAACGACAGAAAAAGAGGAGAAAGCAAGAGAAATGCTCACTCGTCCTTTTTCATTATTTATTTCCTGCCTGTCGTTTTTCCACACTGCGCATATTGATGTGAGGAGAGCTCTGTGTGCGTGTGTGTGTGTGTGTGTGTGTGTGTGTGTATGTGTGTGTGTGTGTGAAATGTGTGTCAGAATCATTTCCTGACGAAGGAGACGAGCTGGAAGTAATCAGCAAACCGCTGATGCGGTGTGACAGACTGAGCATCGCAATCACACACACACACACACACACACTCAGGCAAACACACAGGCACACACACACACACACACACACACACACACACACAGTGTAATCTCATACACCAACAAGACCCTCACATACTCACAGGAAGTTAGGATGATGTGCTGCCCTCTGAATACATATTGGTGCTTTATATGTCCTCTGTGTGTGTGTGTGTGTGTGTGTGTGTGTGTGTGTGTGTGTGTGTGTATATGTGTGTGTGTGTGTGTGTGTGTGTGTGTGTGTGTGTGTGTGTATATATGTGTGTGTGTGTGTGTGTGTGTGTGTGTGTGTAAGTGTGATGTAGGTATCAGCTCTAAATCTCAAGGAACAACTGTTGCTTAAAGTCCCATTACCAGAAAGAAGAATTTGACAGTAGAATGATCAGAGCAATTGCAGGGGTCCAAGCACTACATACCAGAATTACAGTATTTTAAAAATACAAATGTTTTTATAAACTTTTAAAAACATCTGTAAATATCTTAATAAATCAGTGAAAGAAGGTCACTGTAGGACCCTGAGTTAAACACGTCCATGTGAGAATTTCTTCATGCACTTCTGCAATTAGCGATCTTTATTAAGTTTATAAATGTAATAAATATTGTGGCAGCGGGGGCGTGGCCGAGCGCCGGTTCGTGAATGACACGAACCTGAGGGGAATTCTGACTAATTAATGTTCTCTCTCTCTTGCAGTGATCAGGGGGAGCATAAAAGAGGAGCAGCAGCACGTGTGCACGGTGGGTGCCTGTGAACTTATAACTCTGCCACTGAGTACTACAATAAAGAAATAAAAGCATTTTTTTCAAACCCGATTCTGTCCTAAGTTGAGTTCCTTTCCCTAAACCATCAGCTCTCCCCCAGTGGTGCCGAAACCAGGAAGGACTACAGGAGGAACCAATAATGGTGCTCTCACCGTTGGTTGAGCTGGTGAAGGTGCTCGCCAAACTACAGCAGACCCAGCACCAAGCCCTGCTTCAGGTGCATGGCAAGCAGGAATAGCGGTTCCAGGAAGTGGTCCGAGCCCGGACCGAGCGGCGTTCCGGAGCGCCCTGAGCTGTAAAGAAACTCCCGCAGCCGCCCTGACACCTGCGCCTTCTCGTTCCCCCAAAACAAGATAGGCCCACAGGATGACGCCGAGGCGTTCCTGGAGCTGTTTGAGCGTGTGGCCAGTGCCGGGAAATGGGTTGTTGGTAACCCGATCCTTGACCGATCCGTTATAAAATTCTGATTTGTGATCCGTATATTAGATTTGGCACATGTTTAACATGTTTAAACCTCCACATTTATCTGCGTTTGGACCGGCACTAAGAGTCACCTGTGTTGTGCAACTCTAATGGCTATGTCAACAAAATAATAATTCATACAGGATTTGTCTGGTCCAAGTTCATGCACCATTACTTTAGGAACTAAAAGGTATTTAGTGTTTTGAAATAAATTATTCAGAATTTTCTTTCATATGAGTACAGAATGAATATCACCCTGCACCATCTCACTTTCTCACAGTAGACCTGAGGTGATCCTTCCTCGATTGGAGCCAGGTTCTCAGCTTGGTGTCAGGAACTGAGAACTTTATTCCCCTTATTAGGTGCGGGAAAAAATGACAAAGACAAAAAAAGACATTCAAAAAGTCTCAAACTGCAGAGGAACTGTTCATTCTGTTAATACACAGCTTTAATATTACACACTCTCACACACGATATAATGTATAGATGTGCATGTGTGTATGTGTGTGTGTGTGTGTGTGTGTGTGTATGAGTGAGGAGCCTCCTGCCAGCTCCTGCATAGTAGATTGACTGCTTATCCTGGTGATTGATTGGTTATCTCGTTGTCGTTTCCACAGCGCTCTCAGTGTGCATCATCTTTCCTGCTCCCCCTTGACACAGGATGAGGGATTCTGGGTAACTGATGAATGAGGGGATTTGTGCATGCATTTACGCCACACACACACACACACACACACAGATAAGGTCTGGGTGTGTTTGGTGTTTATCAGGCGATGATGATGATGAGATCCTCCTGTTGGTCTTATCGAGCTCACAGACAGAGAGTTTAACATACAGAGAGGAAGACATGCAGACAGACAGGTATGTTGAATGACACATTGTCACACACACACACACACACACACACACACACACACCAACCATTTATAAAAATAAAACCACTGCCAGGTCATGTGAATAACAATCACATTTTCTCTTACATCAAGTGGTTTGTCTGTCTTGTCGTTGTGTTTTTAGATTTGTTAATTTGTTTTTAAATTTGTTAATATGTTTTGCACTACTCGGCCACCGTAGAGATGGCACCAGGATGCACAATAATAGAAGGTTTGTGGTAGCAGTCTGATGCTCCGTGTAATGTTCTGCTGGGAATCTTTGGTTCCTGGTGTTCATGTGCATGTTACTCTGATTTCACCTTCCTACGCACTGTTCCAGGCCCCTGCAAAGATGTTTCTCAGTAGCAGTATCCTATTTTTGCAGGGTAAAGATCAGTGCACATTTAAAACTGTTTAGGATGGTTTAAGGAACATTACAAGTTCCTACAACAAGAGTTCAAGGCACTGACTCCACCTCACAGATCCACAATCAAGTGTCTGTGAGACATGCTGGACATGCTGTACGGTCTGATCCAGACAGACCCCATCTCACAGCTTACAGGACACGATGCTTCTGACATCTTGGTCCAAGATACCAGAGATACCTACTGAGTTCTTGTTTTGTTGGACACAAAACCTGCAGATTGTCATGTTACTGTAATGGATATACAGGTTAAATTATGAGGGGACTTTTATTTTGATATGGGCGCCGCCATTTTGTTTTGCTCCGACATGTGCGCGAAAAATGTATGTAGAAGAAGGAAAAAGGGAGAAGAGCAGTGGTGAGCTTATGAAAAATGTGCAGTTGATTTTGAACTTCTTAATCAGCATAGGCAGTTAGTTCAGACTGATGACATGCATCAAAGCTACCTGATGTGCTTCTAAGTCTCCGTTCATCTTAACTAGTTTGTTATTATTAGCAAGTTTTTCATTGTGCTTCTGAATAAGGCTGGACAACAGGCCTGTTAAGGTCACTTGAGTTATTCGTTGCAGAAGTTGAATACCCCCGTATTTTTTGGTTCTTTTGCAATTTACATCCAGATTTTTGTTAGTTCAAACGAACTCAAAGCGTAGTGGATGCTGTTGTGGGGACTATTAGCTGATTCATTGGATGGCATCGTGTGTTCGTTGTTTCCTCTAATTGATCACCGTTGGACAGGATTGTGGCCTTGTGGGGTCGTGCTCTGTGTTTCAGGATCACGAGGGCAATCATTGGGGATCAAAGAGTTAAGGGAACAGTACCCTGCCTATCCGGACACCTTTCAGCGCTCCGTCCAGGACCCAAGGGTGGTGATGTACAATAATTTGTTCATTTTTCCTTTAAGGTTGATAGGCAAGTTACCTTTTTTCTTTCAACAAGTATCAAAACAGAACTGTGTTTAAAGAAACTGTTGTTCGAGGAACTGATATGTGAGTTTTCCACAAAAAGACTCATATTTTTGTTGCCAGTCTATGGACATTTTGACTTATGAATGGACTGAGTATAATTTTTCCCTTGATTTTTCAAACGAACTCTTTAAAATTTGAGGTGAACTGGTTTGATACCAACTAATTGTGAATGTGAAATGTTCAGTGTGGCAAAAGAACACGTTGTTTAAGTCTTAACTGAAATAGTCACATTGTTCTTATTTTCTTTGTGGTTTATATATATATATATGTTTCTTCCTGAGCCTTTTCATAAAACTAATTGTTTTTATTAAATAAATATTTTTGTTTAGTTAAATTGAATGTCTGTAAATTAACCTGAGTCCTTTATACTAAGGAGTGGGGCCGTCTCATCTATCCTGTTAGATCTGGGAGGGTGGGTTTTCCTGAGTATTCTCCACACTCACGTACACTTCAGGCTACCACCGTGAATAAGATAGATCCTGAAGCCCACCTCACCTTATCTGTAGTCCCACATGACAACATGATAGACACCAACATATAACCTGTCGTTATACTGAGACCTAAAGCATTGGGTGGGAGGACTAGGATCCTGTTGCCCACTCAGTCTTCCTTAGTCAAAGGCTTGTTATCTGCCCCACAAGGTGGCATATTCCCTTCCGCCACATATTGGCGTCACGAACAGGATAATTTCCTGCGTTCTGATTCAGTGTAAGTTCGAAGCCCTTGAGTCGACGCTATGGCTGAACTAGCTGAATTAAAGAAACAGTTTGAAGAAATGCAAAGACGGTTTGGTGAGCAGTCTGGCATGTTAGAGCAAGCCAGAGCTGAACAGAGAGAGGCACTCTCCCTTGCTAAAGCAGTTATGGAACAACAAGCTGCTTCTCAAAGAGCACGGTCTACTGTGTACATCCTAAGAGATCGTAAACTTCCAGAGTTCAGTGGATGTTGTTCCAAGCCTGGCGAGTTGAGCATAGAAGAATGGATAAGTTCAATGAAGTCCACCTTCAAGGTGATGAAAATTCCTGAAGAATTGAGTTTGTTAAGCAGTATTTAAAAGATGAAGCAAAGATGACAGTTAAGTTTATGCTCAACGGAAAGGAGAAATCAGTAGATGAGATTTTCGATGCTTTGGACCAGACTTATGGGGACAAACTTCCCCTTGGCAGCAGGCTAAAAGAGTTTTATGACCGCAAACAAATGCCTGAAGAAACCATCCGTTCTTATGCTTATGATTTGCAAGAGAAGTTGAGTATCATCCAGAGCAGAGATCCATCTAGAATTCCTGATGCTGATGGCGTACTGAAGGAACAGCTTGTGTTAGGCCTCAAAGATGATTCACTACGGCGTGAAATGAAGAGGAGAGTTAAGACTGAGAGAGACCTGACATTTATCCAGCTTATGCAAGAAGCTATTACTTGGTCAGAAGAAGAGGAAGTTCAAGTTCCAAGCAGTCTGAGATCCAGTACTCGTTCACGCGGTGTCGTTCATGTTACCTCAGCGACAGAGAGCTCTTCAGTCCCTCTCACCCCAGAGTCACTCCATGAAGCTGTTCAACAGATCGCTGCCCGACAGGAAGAACTGTTCCACATGGTCAACAGCAAAGAAAAAGTAAAACCTCTTGTACAGGAGAGCAAGATAAAAAGTGCACCTTTAAAAGATAGTGAAGGTAGATACATATGTTACACATGTGGTAAACCAGGTCACAAAAGCCGATGTTGTCTTCAGAACAAAGAAACCTCTAAACCTCGCACAGCAGAGAAGGAAAAGACTGCAGACCGAGACACTCCAGTGCTAGGGAGCCCAGGTCCATCTGTCATTTGAAGTCATACTGCAGACTGTGATATGGAGGATGTTTCTAAGTCCCTTTGTGAGAGTGCTTTTGGAGACTGTTTGACCATTGAAGTGAAAATTGCGGGTATCAATACCGTTTGTCTCTTGGACACAGGGTCAGAAGTCACTACTATCACCGAGTCACATTTTAAGAAACACTTTGGAGAAGTAGTGTTGTCGTCTGCCAACTGGGTCCGTCTCACAGCAGCAAATGGCCTGGACATTCCCATCATAGGCTGTCTAGAAGCAGACATGGAATGTTTGGGAAAGATGTTACATGGAAAGTGCCTGTTTGTGATCAAGGAGACAGAAACCAACGGGACAGAGTTGAATAGAATGTCTGGCATCGTTGGGATGAATGTGTTGAGTGAACTTAAAGATCTATTCATGACTACTGGAGACATGAAGAAGATGAACCGATATAGCCGCGGTTTTGAGGAGGCAAGGGTCCAGCGAGTGTTAGCTAACATTAAGATGCAGGCTGAGGCATTAAACTGCGACGACAAGATTGGCTTTGTGAAGGTTGCTGGGAAACAAGCAATCACTATCCCTCCATTCAGTGAACGTGTTTTGGAGGGCCGCTGTAGAATACCACCAAAAGTAAGCTGTGTTGGTTGAGGCCTCTTCAAACATCAATTTGCCTAAAAGTGTACTGATCGCTAATGTGCTCACCAAACCAGCCGATGGTAAAGTCCCAGTCAGAGTCTTGAATTCTAGTGAAAAACGTGGTGGGAGTTTTACAGGTTTTTCACTAGAATTCAAGACTCTGACTGGGACTTTACCATCGGCTGGTTTGGTGAGCACATTAGCGATTGGTGCGACAAGCTCTTTTTGCACAACTTCCTGTGGCTTGGACAGCTGTGCAAAAAGAGCTTGTCGAGTTTGAGGAGAAGGAAGGTACTTTGCATGTTAAAGCTGTACAGCAACATCAGGTGAATGTGGAGATAAGCACCACCGAGCTGCTGCCAGTTCCAGTGCAAATTAATTTAGAGAACCTCACAGAAACTCAACGTCGCACACTGCAGGAATTACTGGTCAAGCACAGTGATGTGTTTTCAAAGAATGATTGTGACCTTGGTTATACAACTGCCAATACACACAGTGTCCCGACTGGGGATGCTCCTCCTATTAGGCAAAGACATAGTAGAATCCCACCTCGGGTGTTTCAGGAAGTGAAAAAACATTTTCAAGACTTGGTGTCTCAAGGTATTCTCAGAGAAAGCAGTAGTCCCTGGGCATCCCCAGCTGTGATTGTGATTAAGAAGGATGGTAGCATACGCTTTTGCTGCGACTACAGAAGATTAAATGAAGTAACTTGCAAAGATGCTTATCCTCTCCCTCGTGTGGAGGAATCATTGGATGCTTTGGGAAACGCACAGCTGTTCTCCACCCTTGATCTTACCTCTGGCTATTTCCAAGTTGCAATGAACTAGGAGGATAGGGCAAAGACAGCGGTAACCACTCCCTTTGGATTATTTGAATGGACCAGGATGCCATTCGGGCTCTGTAATGCTCCTGCGACCTTCCAGCGTCTGATGGGGGTGGTGCTCGGAGATCTAACTTTTGACATACTGCTCATCTACCTGGATGACTATCATTTTTTCAAAAGATTTCGAAAGTCATTGTCAAAGACTAGAAATAGTGTTCAACAGGACTCGTATTTACGTATCGTATTTAGGACTCGTATGTACGAATGCTGTTCATTGATTTCAGCTCAGCATTCAACACAATCATTCCTCAGCATCTGATCGAGAAGCTGAACCTTTTGGGCCTGAACACCTCTCTCTGCAACTGGATCCTGGATTTCCTGACTGGGAGACCTCAGGCAGTCCGGATCAGGAACAGCATCTCCAGCACCACCACACTGAGCACTGGAGCCCCTCAGGGCTGTGTGCTCAGTCCACTGCTGTTCACTCTGCTGACTCACGACTGTGCACCAACGCACAGCTCGAATCATATCATCAAGTTTGCTGATGACACGACCGTGGTGGGTCTAATCAGCAGGAACGATGAGTCAGCATATAGAGAAGAGGTGCAACGGTTAACTGCCTGGTGTGGAGCAAACAACCTATCTCTGAACGTGGACAAAACAAAAGAGATGGTTGTGGACTTCAGGCGAGCACAGAGCGACCAATCTCCACTGATTATTGATGGATCCTCTGTGGAGATCGTCAAGAGCACCAAATTCCTTGGTGTTCATCTGGCGGACAACCTCACCTGGTCACTTAACACCAGCTCCATCACCAAGAAAGCCCAGCAGCGTCTCTACTTCCTGAGAAGGCTGAGGAAAGCCCATCTCCTCCCCCATCCTGTCCATGTTCTACAGAGGGGCCATTGAGAGCATCCTGAGCAGCTGCATCACTGCCTGGTTTGGGAATTGCACCGTCTCGGATCGCAAGACCCTACAGAGGATAGTGAGGACAGCTGAGAAGATCATCGGAGTCTCTCTCCCCTCTATCATGGACATTTACACCACACGCTGCATCCGCAAAGCACACAGCATTGTGGACGATCACACACACCCTCACACACAAACTTCACCTCCTACCATCAGGAAAACGGTTCAAGCATTCGGGCCGTCACAACAAGACTGTGTAACAGTTTCTTTCCACAAGCCATCAGGCTTCTCAACACAAAGAACTGAACAGAACTCACACACACTCACTTACACACACACACACACACACACACACACACACACACACACACTCACTGTGTGTTACTGTTACTGAACTGTACAACCTGGACTAAACACAATCATCACTCATCTCGATCCACTCCACCACCATTTATATATTTATTATTATTTATACTCGCACCTTGTATTCAGTATAATGTTTACATGCTGTTTTTGCACCTTTTGTACTACAGTATAATGTTTACATGCTGTCTTTGCACCTCCTTGCTGCTGTTTTTTTGCACTACATTGCTCTGTTCTGTTTGTATTTCTCCTGGGTATAGTTTTACATTTCTCCTCACACAGTACTGTATATTTAAGTATACAGTAGGTTTACTAGTCGGCGCTATACTTGGTTTTTGTCTTTTGTCTTGTCTTGTGTTGTCTGTCTGCACTCTGTCTGTCTGTACTGTTCTTTTGTTTGCACTGTTTGCACCAGGCTGCACTCGATGCACTTTATGTTGTTTTGTTGTTTAGTGTAGCACCAGGGTTTCGGAGGAACGTTGTTTCGTTTTTACTGTGTACTGTGTACCACTGTGTATAGTAAAAATGACAATAAAAGCCACTTGACTTGACTTGACTTGACAACAGATTGAGACAGCATGGTTTGAAACTAAAACCCAGCAAGTGCTTCCTTTTGAAACCCGAAGTGAAATTCTTGGGTCATCTAATATCCTCCCAAGGAATAAAAGTGGATGGAGAGAAAACTCAGGTGTTGGAGACATGGCCTGCACCAACAAATGTCAAAGAGTTAATACAGGCCCTTGGATTTATGAGTTATTACAGGAGATTCGTTCCTGGTTTTGCTCATTTAGCCCGGCCGCTTCATGCCCTGGTTGGTAAAGGAGGAAAAGGAAAAATCGTTGAACCTCTTAACTGGACAACTGAATGTCAGACAGCATTCGACAAACTTAAGCAATGTTTAATGTCTCCGCCAGTCCTTGCATATCCAGATTTCAGTCAGTCTTTTGTACTCACAACTGACGCGAGCCTGCATGGTCTTGGAGCTGTGTTGAGCCAGAGACAAGGAGGTGCTGAGCGCGTGATTGCATATGCAAGTCGAGGTCTTCGTGGATCAGAGAAGAACGACAAGATGTTTAGAATCTAACGTCATCAAAGAGCTGTGTAAAGTCTATGGGATCGGAAAGAGTCACACAACTCCGTATCACCCGCAGGGTAACTCCCAGTGCGAAAGATTTAATAGGACCATGCATGACATGCTGAGAACGTTACCCCCAGACAAGAAAAGGAACTGGAAACAGTATCTGCCTGAGTTGGTTATAGCATACAATAGCAGAGTCCACACTTCAACTGGCTATTCGCCATTCTACTTAATGTTCGGTAGGGATGCCCGAATGCCAATGGATATCCTTAACGGAAGAGACGTGGAGGTCAGTGAATTCGACAATCTTGATGACTGGGTGAAAAACCATCATGACCGATTGAAGACTGCTGTTGAAGTAGCTAACTCTGCAGCACGAGAAGCTTCGAGATGAAGGAAAAGAGCCTATGATCGCAGATCCAATAGCGCACTTATGAGACCTGGTGACTGTGTTCTGTTACGAAATCATTCGCATAGGGGAAGGAATAAGATACAAGATCACTGGGAACCCTTGCCTTACATTGTGGTGAAACATAATCACACAGACACTCCAGTTTACACAATTCGCCCAGAGAAAGGGGGTCCATGTAAAGTGGTACACAGAGATCAACATAGACATTGCACTTTTCAGTCACCCCTACCGTCTCATACATCAGGACATGGATCTAGAGCCCACACAGATCAGGCACACACTGATTTAGAAGATTACCATGTTCTCGCAGTCCCTGTTGTTACATTTACACCAGCTACACTTCCAGACACACAATGTAGAAGGGTAAGAGGGGATGGATCAGACACCGGTATAGAAGAACATGATAATGAAATATCAGCTGATGATTCAATAGACCAGTCTGGAGTTGAGTCTGTAAATTTAGGGGGTTCTGAAGCTGAGAGTGAAAACAAAAGTATCCCTGAACCTAGACGCTCACAGCGTTTGAATAGAGGTACTTTACCTGTTAGGTACAGAACTGATTATGTCTTGAAATAAGCTCATGCAAACCTTGAAATCTTAAGGTTTTGAAAGTCTCTGTTCATGTGTATCTTTATTTTACTGATTGAAAACTTTTCATTGTTGTACTGATGTTCACACTGACAGTGTTTACCTGCTATTCTCTGTTCTTTATTTTGCAGGACTGAGTCGCTGAAAGGAGGTCCGGTGGTATGGCAGGGTTTAGCAGGGGGGAATGTAGTGGATATACAGGTTCAATTATGAGGGGACTTTTATTTTGATATGGGCGCCGCCATTTTGTTTTGCTCCGACATGTGCGCGAAAAATGTATGTAGAAGAAGGAAAAAGGGAGAAGAGCAGTGGTGAGCTTATGAAAAATGTGCAGTTGATTTTGAACTTCTTAATCAGCATAGGAAGTTAGTTTAGACTGATGACATGCATCAATGCTACCTGACGTTCTTCTAAGTCTCCGTTCATCTTAACTAGTTTGTTATTATTAGCAAGTTTTTCATTGTGCTTCTGAATAAGGCTGGACAACAGGCCTGTTAAGGTCACTTGAGTTAATCGTTGCAGAAGTTGAATACCCCCGTATTTTTTGGTTCTTTTGCAATTTACATCCAGATTTTTGTTAGTTCAAACGAACTCAAAGCGTAGTGGATGCTGTTGTGGGGACTATTAGCTGATTCATTGGATGGCATCGTGTGTTCGTTGTTTCCTCTAATTGATCACCGTTGGACAGGATTGTGGCCTTGTGGGGTCGTGCTCTGTGTTTCAGGATCACGAGGGCAATCATTGGGGATCAAAGAGTTAAGGGAACAGTACCCTGCCTATCCGGACACCTTTCAGCGCTCCGTCCAGGACCCAAGGGTGGTGATGTACAATAATTTGTTCATTTTTCCTTTAAGGTTGATAGGCAAGTTACCTTTTTTCTTTCAACAAGTATCAAAACAGAACTGTGTTTAAAGAAACTGTTGTTCGAGGAACTGATATGTGAGTTTTCCACAAAAAGACTCATATTTTTGTTGCCAGTCTATGGACATTTTGACTTATGAATGGACTTTTATTTTTCTTATGGTTGTTTAAGTCTTAACTGAAATAGTCACATTGTTCTTATTTTCTTTGTGGTTTATATATATATATAATGTTTCTTCCTGAGCCTTTTCATAAAACGAATTGTTTTTATTAAATAAATATTTTTGTTTAGTTAAATTGAATGTCTGTAAGTTAACCTGAGTCCTTTATACTAAGGCGTGGGGCCGTCTCATCTATTCTGTTAGATCTGGGAGGGTGGGTTTTCCTGAGTATTCTCCACACTCACGTACACTTCAGGCTACCACCGTGAATAAGATGAAGCCCACCTCACCTTATCTGTAGTCCCACATGACAACATGATAGACACCAACATATAACCTGTCCTTATACTGAGACCTAAAGCATTCTCCCACCCAATGCTTTAGGTCTCAGTATAACGACTAGGATCCTGTTGCCCACTTAGTCTTCCTTAGTCAAAGGCTTGTTATCTGCCCCACAAGGCGGTGGCATATTCCCCTCCGCCACATTACTGAGAAACCATAACAGTGTAAACACCTCTGTCCTCAAAATGTAACAAATCTAAATACAAACCAGATTCCAAAAAAGTTGGGACACTGTACAAATTGTGAATAAAAAAAGGAATGCAATAATTTACAAATCTCAAAAACGTATATTTTATTCACAATAGAATATAGAAACATATCAAATGTTGAAAGTGAGTCATTTTGAATTGTCATGCCAAACATTGGCTTATTTTGAATTTCATGAGAGCTACACATTCCAAAAAAGTTGGGACAGGTAGCAATAAGAGGCCGGAAAAATTTATTCTACATATAAGGAACAGCTGGAGGACCAATTTGCAACTTATTAGGTCAATTGGCGACATGATTGGGTATAAAAAGAGCCTCTCAGAGTGACAGTGTCTCTCAGAAGTCAAGATGGGCAGAGGATCACCAATTCCCCCAATGGTAAATAGTGGAGCAACTTCAGAAAGGAGTTTCTCAGAGAAAAATTGCAAAGAGTTTGAAGTTCTCATCATCTACAGTGCATAATATCATCCAAAGATTCAGAGAATCTGGAACAATCTCTGTGCATAAAGGTCAAGGCCGGAAAACCATACTGGATGCCCGTGATCTTCGGGCCCTTAGACACCACTGCATCACATACAGGAATGCTACTGTAATGGAAATCACAACATGGGCTCAGGAATACTTCCAGAAAACATTGTTGGTGAACACAATCCACCGCACCATTCGCCGTCGCCAGATAAAACTCTATAGGTCAAAAAAGAAGCCGTATCTAAACATGATCCAGAAGCTCAGGCGTTTTCTCTGGGCCAAGGCTCATTTAAAATGGACTGTGGCAAAGTGGAAAACTGTTCTGTGGTCAGACGAATCAAAATTTGAAGTTCTTTTTGGAGAACTGGGATACCATGTCATCCGAACTAAAGAGGATAAGGACAACCCAAGTTGTTCTCAGCGCTCAGTTCAGAAGCCTGTGTGACGGTCTTTCCCGGGCAGTCCTTTCTGCTGAGCTGCCTGCATAATGGAGAACAGGAAATAAAGGAACCCTCATGGAGAATTAAAAGAAACTACCACAGCATGGTCTCATTATCTCTGCTGTGGGCGGTCCCTATTTTACGTGCTAAATGCCATCACGCAGCAGACAGATGACGCTGTCCCCATTTATGCATTAATTGAACTATTTTACACACACGTTACATGCACCCCCCTTAAATTATGCTAAACTGGGGAAGCGCCTATATGGTGGAAAACTGAACACAAGCACTAGAGAAAGGTAAGGGGAAAAAAAAAATAAGCAGAAAGATGTCCCTGTGAATGTCCTTGATACATTTCAGCATAAACGTCAATTATGAAATTCCTCCTAAGGAAGTATGCAAGTATGGACTGGTACCAAAATCCAGACTTAACATAGACTTAAAGAGATGCTCCAAACACCTCTCTTTACATATACAATTCAAGGATAGAATTTTCTTTAAAAAAAAACAAACCCAACTCAAATAACAAAAGCAAACTTATTAGTTACCCAAGAAAAAGGCTTTTCAGCACATTAAAAAGTGAAATCACTGAAGGTGATGAATCATGCACAAACTGACTATTCATCTCACAGATCAATTTTTGTGGAGGTTTAATGGTCCTACCAGCCCTAGTATTAACTGTGTCTGTATGAATGCGTTCTGGTTGATTGCAAATTACATGGTCAACTGTATCCGGAACAGGGTTATTGACTACATGTGAAAGTGGAAAAACTGGCAGAGTTAAGGAGTGCTGAGAGGAACTTTGATCTAACTCATCATCAGGAGGTAGTCCTTCATCCAACAAAAGCGGGACATCACTTCGTAAAGGTTAGACTCCCACTTGTCTGCAATTTTTCGTTTGCCACGCTCACCACGGTTCGCCAGAAGGACTCTGTCACCAATGGTCAAAGGTGATCCTTTCACTCTCCGATTGTAGATTTTTGCATGACGAGCTTGCTCAGTAGAACTGTGCTTCAGTGCAATTTGTGCAGCTTCAACAAGATCACATTTGAGCCTGGATACGAAATCTGAGTATTTCACAACTGTATCATTGCTGAGAACATGTTGGAACATCACATCGATTGGAGGACGTGGAACTCTACCAAACATCAGATAAAAAGGCGCAAAGCGTGTGGTCTCGTGAACAGTGCAGTTATAACAGAATGTCAGCATCTGCAAAGACTGTGGCCACTTAGCTTTGGACTGGGGAGGTAAAGCTCTTATCATGTTCCCTAAGGTTCTGTTGAAGCGTTCTGTGATCCTGTTTCCCATCGGGTGGTAAGGAGTGGTGTGTGATTTCTTGACACCTGACATATCCAACAACTCCTTCATTAATTTGCTCTCAAAACTTGGACCTTGATCCGAATAAACTCTCCTAGGGAATCCGTAAACACAGAAGAGACTATTCCACAGGTGATGAGCAACCTGTTTTGTAGGCTGGTTCTTGCAGGGAAAAGCATAGGCTAATTTAGTGAAATGGTCTGTCGCTACCAAAACATCCACACTCTTGTCACCCTGCTCTGCTGTCCAGAAATCAATACAGATCAGTTCCATAGGCTCAGAGGTACGTATGTTCTCAAGAGGAGCACAATCTTTTGGTTCAGGGGTCTTTCCTACAATACATCGCATGCAGTTCCTCACATGATTCGCTATGTCGTGTTCCATTCCAGTCCAAAAGAACCTTTGTCTGGCCAATGAAAAAGTCCTGGAGGGCCCTTGATGACCAGCTGCATCATGCAGACCATGAAGCACTTGTTGTTTCATCACATCTGGCAAGAATCTTGGACGACTTGATCTACAACTCCATCAACCTGACTGAGTAAGACTGGTAAGGTTCAGTTACGAGTCGATGGCTTACACTGGACTGGACAAAAGGTTTCCTGCTCAACGCGTCTGCGACAATGTTCTTAGAACCGGGCAAATATTTCAGGTCGAAGCTGAAGGAAGCTAGCTTAGCAACCCAGCGTTGCTCGCAAGCATTGAGTCTTGGCTTGGTGAGTATGTAGGTCAGGGGATTATTATCTGTCCAAGCTATAAAATGACGCCCCTTCAACCAATAATGAAACTTGTCACATATCGCCCATTTAAGTGCGAGGAATTCTAGCCTGTGAGCTGGGTAATTCATCTGAGAGCGTGATAGTGTCTTGCTAGCAAATGCAACTGGCCTGGCCAAAGTGCCACCCTCTGGGATCTGGGAAAGAACAGCAACTAATCCATCAAATGAGGCATCTACAGCTAGTATGAAGTCGCGTTCGAAGTTTGGGTGAGCCAGTGTTACGCTTGAGAGAAGATCCTCTTTCAAAGTGTCAAACGCTTTCTGACATTTGTCCGTCCAGTCTGTTGGTGAGAGTTTCACACACACACGGCTTTTGAGTTGAGCTTCTTTCTCCTGCCTCTAGAGCTCTTTGCGTCTGTCTTGAAGATAAGCTGGAACAAAGGCTTGCCTTTGGCAGAACATCTCTCTATAAAATGTTGGTAGTATAATACCATACCTAAGAATGATCTGATTTTTCTTTGGCATGGAGTGAATCCGTCAGAGTCCATCAAGTTAACCGCTTTAACATCCATAATGGCCTTTATTTTACCAGAGTCTGTTTTAACACCATCTTCACAATTTATATGGCCAAGAAACTTGACTGACTTTCTCAAAAAATGGCATTTTTTAGGACAAAGCTTGAGATTGTGGGCCTTGAGTCTCGAGAAGATCATCTCCAACCTTTCAATTGCAACCTGCTCATTGGGGCAAAAAACATGAGATTATCAAGGTAGCACAATAAACTTGTGAAATTCATGTCACCAAAGATTGACATCATTATACGCATGAATGTAGCTGGGCTGTTGCAGAGACCCTGTGGCATCCGGTAATATTTATGCAACCCAAATGGAGACGAGAATGCGGTGTATTTCCTATCGTCCTCGTGCAAAGGAACATTATAGAAGCCCGAGGTAAGGTCCATGGTTGAGAAGAAAGCATTCCCCCCAAGAGCAGCTAAGGTGTCTGTATGGTGTGGTAGAGGATGGGCGTCTTTTACTGTTCTGGCGTTTAACCATTGAAAGTTGGTACAGATTCTCAGATCACCATTCTTTTTCCACACCAGAACAAGAGAAGAAGCATACTCACTATTTGATTTTCTGATAATACCTTTCTCTTCAATTTCATCCAACGCCATGCTCAGTTTCTCATAATGGCCTGGAGGTACACAACGGTAGGGGTTTGTCATCCACCAAGCAGATCCGATGTACGAAATCTTTGGCTTCACCACAATCCATCTTGTTCCTTGAAAATAAAGACTCATATTTCTTGATGAGATGGTGTAATTTCATTTTCCAAGAAGACTCCACTTCACATGCCATCAGATCTAGGTCTCCCAATCCCAAGTCATTCAAGATTCTCACCATCTCTTCTTCAGATTCCTGGGGACCATACTCATGTTGAAATTGTTGAACTTGAGACTTAATGTACTCACATTCTGGAAGATCTTCTACATCAACGCATGGAGAAACATCTGCGATCTTAGCATTTCTTCTTAATGTCAACACACTGTTAGTGGGATTTACCCCATAAGCACTGTACTACCCACAGACATTGCAGTGTGGAAGCTTGCCCCACACAATATGTTCACGCCGTGGTTGAAGCATCACTCTGTGCTTGAGCTTAACAGTACCCACTTTTTCAGGAACACAATCGCCTTTCCATCTCTGTGTGTTAGACAGTAAGGATATGAACTCTAAACTTTCACTCTCTCCAATACCACTTGGTAGTGAGACCAATTTCCAGTAATCATCTGTATGCTTTAGCGAAGACAGCAGGCTTTTGATGGCGTTACTGCCCAAGATCATCTCCTCTGCCTGGCCTGGAACGATCAACACCGGTATTATCATTTTACATTCATAAACACAGACAGACAGATCATACATTGCTGTTGGTGCGACTCGATGACCACCACATCCAATAATCACAACATCATTGGCAGGACACTTTGGCAAATTAGAAAGGCTCCCCAACAATCTTGTTTTAGCTGCCTCACTGAGAGTGCAAACCATTGAACCGCTGTCAAGTAATGCAGTGAAACATAGGCCATTCTCTACAGTTACAGTCGTGTAAAATAATGAATCAGCTCTGGGGACTTTTTGTATTCCTTGAAAAATGGCAGTTTTATCGGGTGAGACACTGGGTATGTACTGCTCATATACGGACTCATTATCTTGCGTTTCAAAGATGGGAGGGTTATCAACCTGGTCTGTGCTAACCTCCCTTACACACAGACCTGTTAGTTTTCCTGTGTTGTCTGAGGTGGTTGTCGTCTTCTCCTAGGGCAGAAACGTCTGGAGTGACCTAGAGACTGACACTGAAAACACAGTCTGTGCTCACGGCAATGTGTTAAAGCAGAGTGAGCAGCATTATTGCAGATAGCACACAGCAAAGCACCCAAACCCTTAATCCTAGGGAGTCTGTTGTAAGGCTGATGTTTAGAATGAGACGGAGGACGGTTGGTATTGGTCAGCAGGACCTTCTCAAGCATGTCAATGACCTTTTCAAGAGCAGAGAAATCTGTGCTTTTATTTTGTTGTTCGCACACCGTGGGAGCAGGCAACGGAACTGTGTTAACTTCAATCTTGTTGACCAAAACTATTTTACTTTGGCTGCGACGCACTGTACTTGTGGCATTGAAAGACACATCAGATTGGTAGTCATTAAGTAGAGCCTGTACTTCATGTGCTGACCACTTTTTAATCAGTTTGGACCTGAAGGTTAAGGCTAAGTCTTTACTCAGGCAGTGTCTGATAAACATGTGCACTATTTCCACACTGGGCTTGTCAAGCGTTTTACCTTGCTCTTGCAGGCATTCTGAAGGGACATCTGCTGCTTTGTTGAGTCTCAGCCAGTAGTTGTATGGATTCTCATCTTCCTCTGGCAAGGTAGTGTAAAAATCAGCAAGAGGGACAGGAGAGTAATGATTACAGCTAAAATGTTTACGTAGCAGGCTGTAGACAGAATTTGGCAGAAACAGTAGTGGAGGAGTCACAGTTCCTGATCCAGAATTTTACTACATCTTTTGCTCTACCACGCAGATGTACAAGGATTTCATCTACATGTTCATCGACACTCATGTCGCTCTTTTTGACAAACCAGATCTTCCCATTTTCAAGTTTTAATTGCGTCATTTTATGGCATTAAAATGTGCTACAAGCGTACATACACAAATAACCAGACTTAATATTAATAATCAGAGCGAAATGTCCAACGAACTTAAAAAGGATAAAGCAAGGAGTCCCTTAAGGAAGGCTGTGAAACAATGACGAGCTGTTCAACTGATGTTTGATGCCTCCAGAACGCAGCAGCACTGCAATCTCTTAACAACTTGCTTGAAGACGTGGCCCAAAGCAACACAGCGTCATCACAACATCACGGCACCAACGTGACGGTCTTGCCCGGGCAGTCCTTTCTGCTGAGCTGCCTGCATAATGGAGAACAGGAAATAAAGGAACCTGCATGGAGAATTAAAAGAAACTTCCACAGCATGGTCTCATTATCTCTGCTGTGGGCGGTCCCTATTACACGTGCTAAATGCCATCACGCAGCAGACAGATGGCGCTGTCCCCATTTATGCATTAATTGAACTATTTTACACACCGTTACACCTGCATCTCTGATGGTATGGGGTTGCATGAGTGCGTGTGGCATGGGCAGCTCACACATCTGGAAAGGAATCATCTGTGCTGAAAGGTATATCCAAGTTCTAGAACAACAGACGTCGTCTCTTTCAGGGAAGACCTTGCATTTTCCAACATGTCAATGCCAGACCACATACTGCATCAATTACAACATCACGGCTGTGTAGAAGAAGGATCCAGGTACTGAAATGTTCAGCCTGCAGTCCAGATCTTTCACCCATAGAAAACATTTGGCACATCATAAAGAGGAAAATGCGACAAAGAAGACCTGAGACAGTTGTGCAACTAGAAGCCTGTATTAGACAAGAATGGGAGAACATTCCTATTCCTAAACTTGAGCAGCTTGTCTCCTCAGTCCCCTGATGTTTACAGACTGTTATAAAAAGAAGAGGGGACACCACACAGTGGTAAACATGGCCTTGTTACAACTTTTTTCAGATGAGTTGATGCCATGAAATTTAAAATCAACTTGTTTTTCCCTTAAAATTAGACATTTTCTCAGTTTAAACATTTGATATGTTGCCTATGCTGTATTCTGTATAAAATATTGAAATGTGAAACTTCCACATCATTGCATTCTGTTTTTATTCACAATTTGTTAAGTGTCCCAACTTTTTTGGAATCGGGTTTGTAATATCACAATAAACAACATCAGAGCATTAACATAAACCTGCAGTCACAGAGAATTAAACAACACCTTTTGACCAACCACAGTCCAGAATTCAGCAGATGATGAACATAATGGTAATGCTGATGCTCAGTTATTCATGCTGAATTTCACACTAACTTCCACCTTGTCAATGTTGTCCACATCCACACTCACTGATAGCGACTTGCTAACAGCTTCCTGTAGTTATAAATGCAGCCTAGCATTACACAATCAGAGAGCGACTGAGCAATCACTGAGACAGAGTGTGATTGTGTTCAGCTCTGATGGCACCATGAGTGAGGACACGATGCAATCAGTACAGCTTCAGAGCAAAGCCCCTACTCTGTAGCATCCTGTCTATACCACAGCTCATCCTCCTTATCCTAATCATCCTCCTCATCTTCCTCTTCCTCATCCTCATCATCCTAAACCTGATACAGTCAGCTGTTCAATTTTTCAGATTTTTTTAATTTGTTCAGTACCTCCACAATTTTAAAATACACACCTTCATGTCAATTCTTTACTTTAAAATGTGATAAAGCAGTAAAGATGTAAAACTTTAAAGCTGTAAATTAAACTGTAAATATTTACATCAGAATATGTGTACAGCTGAAAAGACATAAAAGCAAAGCTCTGAAGCAGTAAATGTGGAATTAATTATAGAATTATAATGTTTAAATTTGTAAAGTATAAAAGATCTAAAACTAAAATCTTTAAGCTGTAAACCAGTAACCAATGTAAAAAAAGATTTTAATATAAAAATATATAAAATTGTAAACTGTAATGTGAAAAAGTAACTGTGTGAAGATTTAAAACTGTAAAGATTTAAAACAGAAAATAAATAGAAAGATATATACTAGTAAAACTAGAGATATAAATCTGTGAAGCAGTTAAAATGTAAAGATGTCAAGGTTTAAGACCGTTACATATATGTCATATGTCAGTATACAAATGTCATGACTTAAATATATAAATATGTAAAGCTGTAAAAAATGTGTGCTAGTGATGTTAGCCGTGTGTACAGTTAGTGATAGCAGTGATGTTAGTGACATTAGCAGTGTGTACAGTTAGTGATGTTAGCAGTGTGTACAGTTAGTGATGTTAGCAGTGTGTACAGTTAGTGATGTTAGTAATGTTAGCACAGTGTGCAGTTAGTAATGTTAGTGATGTACAAGTGTGTAGTCAGTGATGTTAGTAATGTTAGCAGTGTGTACAGTTAGTAATGTTAGTGATGTTAGCAGTGTGTATAGTTAGTAACGTTAGTCATGATAGCAGTGTGTACAGTTACTAATGTTAGCAGAGTGTACAGTTACTAATGTTAGCAGTGTGTACAGATAGTGATGTTAGTAATGTTAGCAGTGTGTACAGTTAGTAACGTTAGTAATGATAGCAGTGTGTACTAATAGTGATGTTAGTGATGTTAGCAGTGTGTACTGATAGTGATATTAGTGATGTTAGCAGTGTGTACAGCTAGTGATGTTAGTGATGTTAGCAGTGTGTACAGTTAGTAATGTTACTGATGTTAGCAGTGTGTACAGTTAGTGATGTTAGCAGTGTGTACAGATAGTGATGTTAGTAATGTTAGCAGTGTGTACAGTTAGTAACGTTAGTAATGATAGCAGTGTGTACAGTTAGTAATGTTAGCAGTGTGTACTAAGATAAGATAAGATAAGATAAGATAAGATAAACCTTTATTCGTCCCACAGTGGGGAAATTTCTATGTTACAGCAGCAAGACAAAGATGCAAATATATATAAAAAAAGAAGAATATACAAAAAATAAAAACAGAAAATAAAAATAAATATTAATAATAATAATAATAATAATAACAAAGAAATAAAAATAATGCAAATATCTAAAAAATAATATACATATACTACAATACCAGTATATATACAGTACAATGTAATAATACAAATAGGAAAAAACTAAAGTACGCTTTTTAAGTCATGTTTTAAGGTAGTATTGCACGTAAATTGCGGGTAATATTGCACATAATGTTGTACCTGATTTGTTTAATAATATTTCACACAGATAATGTTATTGCACATCTTAAAAAGTAATAGCAGTGTTGTATGATGGGGACTGGTTTTACTGGGAACACTACTAATAGTGATGTTAGTGATGTTAGCAGTGTGTACAGCTAGTGATGTTAGTGATGTTAGTGAAGTTAGCAGTGTGTACAGTTAGTAATGTTACTGATGTTAGCAGTGTGTACAGTTAGTGATGTTAGCAGTGTGTACTGATAGTGATGTTAGCAGTGTGTACTGATAGTGATGTTAGTGATGTTACTAATTTTAGTGATGTTAGCAGTGTGTACTGATAGTGATGTTAGTGATTTTAGCAGTGTGTACAGTTAGTGATGTTAGCAGTGTACAGTTAATGTTAGTAATGTTAGTGATGTTAGCAGTGTACAGTTAGTGATGTTAGCAGTGTGTACAGTTAGTGATGTTAGCAGTGTGTACAGTTAGTGATGTTAATGTTAGTGATGTTAGCAGTGTGTACTGATAATGTTAGCAGTGTGTACAGTTAGTAACGTTAGTAATGATAGCAGTGTGTACAGTTAGTGATGTTAGTGATGTTAGCAGTGTGTACAGTTAGTGATGTTAGCAGTGTGTACTAAGATAAGATAAGATAAGATAAGATAAGATAAACCTTTATTCGTCCCACAGTGGGGAAATTTCTATGTTACAGCAGCAAGACAAAGATGCAAATATATATAAAAAGAAGAATATACAAAAAAAATAAAAACAGAAATAAAAATAAATATTAATAATAATAATAATAATAATAATAACAAAGAAATAAAAATAATGCAAATATCTAAAAATAATATACATATACTACAATACCAGTATATATACAGTACAATGTAATAATACAAATAGGAAAAACTAAAGTACGCTTTTTAAGTCATGTTTTAAGGTAGTATTGCACGTAAATTGCGGTAATATTGCACATAATGTTGTACCTGATTTGTTTAATAATATTTCACACAGATAATGTTATTGCACATCTTAAAAAGTAATAGCAGTGTTGTATGATGGGGACTGGTTTTACTGGGAACACTACTAATAGTGATGTTAGTGATGTTAGCAGTGTGTACAGCTAGTGATGTTAGTGATGTTAGTGAAGTTAGCAGTGTGTACAGTTAGTAATGTTACTGATGTTAGCAGTGTGTACAGTTAGTGATGTTAGCAGTGTGTACTGATAGTGATGTTAGCAGTGTGTACTGATAGTGATGTTAGTGATGTTACTAATTTTAGTGATGTTAGTGTGTACTGATAGTGATGTTAGTGATTTTAGCAGTGTGTACAGTTAGTGATGTTAGCAGTGTGTACAGTTAATGTTAGTAATGTTAGTGATGTTAGCAGTGTGTACAGTTAGTGATGTTAGCAGTGTGTACAGTTAGTGATGTTAGCAGTGTGTACAGTTAGTGATGTTAATGTTAGTGATGTTAGCAGTGTGTACTGATAATGTTAGCAGTGTGTACAGTTAGTAACGTTAGTAATGATAGCAGTGTGTACAGTTAGTGATGTTAGTGATGTTAGCAGTGTGTACAGTTAGTGATGTTAGTGATGTTAGCAGTGTGTACTGATAGTGATGTTAGTAATGTTAGTGATGTTAGCAGTGTGTACAGTTAGTGATGTTAGTGATGTTATCAGTGTGTACAGTTAGTGATGTTAGTGATGTTAGCAGTGTGTACAGTTAGTAATGTTAGTGATGTTATCAGTGTACAGTTAGTGATGTTAGTGATGTTAGCAGTGTGTACAGTTAGTAATGTTAGTGATGTTATCAGTGTGTACAGTTAGTAATGTTAGTGATGTTATCAGTGTGTACAGTTAGTGATGTTAGCAGTGTGTACTGATAGTAATGTTAGCAGTGTGTACTGATAGTGATGTTAGCAGTGTGTACAGTTAGTAATGTTAGCAGTGTGTAAAGTTAGTGATGTTAGCAGTGTGTACAGTTAGTAATGTTAGTGATGTTAGTGTGTACAGTTAGTGATGTTAGCAGTGTGTACAGTTAGTAATGTTAGTGATGTTAGTAATGTTAGTGACTTTGATGTAGAGACAGACAAATAAACACACATACAGATAAACACAGACAGGTAGAGAGACAGACAGACTGCCCCTCTCCCCTCCGTGGATCTTCCCACTTCATCCAGGCCTGTCTCTGGATAGTGTTCTCTTCGACTGTAGGCCACTCTGTGCAGCTTGGGATGGTTTCTCATCAATGCCTTGGGTGGTTCCATGAAATTCCGGAGTAAGAACAGGCGCTTTGAGGATGGACTGGACTGTAGTTAATATCAACAGTCTGCTACACTGACTCAGGAATACAGTTAGCTTCTGATCATCATCACTGTACCCTGCAACATTGTATATCTGCTACAAATGGACATTCGGTGCAACCCAGATGAGAATGGGTTCCCTCTTGAGTCTGGTTCCTCTCAAGGTTTCTTCCTTATGCCATCTCGAGGAGTTTTTCCCTCACCAAAGTTGCTCATCAGGGACAAACTTACTCACAAAGAACATATTTACATTTAATCACCACATTATCTGTGTAAAGCTGCTTTGAGACAATGTTCATTGTTAAAAGCGCTATACAAATAAACATGAATTGAATTGAATAAACACACAGACAGGTAGAGACAGACCAATAAACACAGACAGGTAGAGAGACAGACAGATAAACACACAGACAGATAAATAAAACACACAGACAGTTAGAGAGACAGACAGATAAACACAGACAGGTAGAGAGACAGACAGATAAACACACAGACAGCTCGAGAGACAGACAGATAAACACACAGACATCTCGAGAGACAGACAGACAAACACAGACAGGTAGAGAGACAGACAGATAAACACAGACAGGTAGAGACAGACCAATAAACACAGACAGGTAGAGAGAGACAGATAAACACACAGACAGATAAATTAAGCACACAGACAGTTAGAGAGACAGACAGATAAACACAGACAGGTAGAGACAGACAGATAAACACACAGACAGCTCGAGAGACAGACAGATAAACACACAGACAGCTCGAGAGACAGACAGACAAACACAGACAGGTAGAGAGACAGACAGATAAACACAGACAGATAGAGACAGACAGACAAACACACAGACAGGTAGGGAGACAGACAGATAAACACACAGATAAAGAGACAGACAGATAAACACAGACAGACAAACACACAGACAGGTAGGGAGACAGATAGATAAACACAGACAGATAGAGAGACACAGATGAACACAGACAGGTAGAGACAGACAGATAAACACACAGACAGATAGAGAGACAGACCGATAGACAAAGGCAGATAGAGAGAGACAGACAGATGGAAAGGTCGGTAAGGTAAGCACTAACTTCAGTGACCTCCACAGCACACTTTTATTTTTTAAAAATTTTTTGGTGAGTGTTTGGTGAGTGGACGATTTCTCACCCACTACTCTTTGAAGGCAAGTGGATCCATCTAAAATTCTCTTTTAACCTCACTGCTCTGCACGTCAACCAGCTTCCCAAACCTCTCTCTTTCTCTCTCTCTCCCCCTATACATATATTTCTCTCTCTTTCTCTCTCTTTATATTTCTCTCTCTCTCTCTCTCTCTCTCTCTACATATATTTCTCTCTCTCTCTCCCTCTCTCGCTATATATATATATTTCTCTCTCCCTCCCTCTCTCTCTCTCTCTATCTCTTTTTATATATCTATCTCTCTCACTCTCTCTCTCTCTCTCTATCTCTGTCTGTGCGGGTGGGAGCTCGGTGTCCTCGGCACGTAGAGATCTTTATAAAGTCTTTGGAAGAGAGTCAGCGTATTCGCTGCAGTAACTCGTGCTGCTCTCGCCGCTGTCGCTGCTTCCTGTTAAGGAAAAGAGAAAGAAGTCGTTCATTAGTTGGGAGCCAACCATTCCCCTTTCTGTGCTTCCTTTTATATTCCTCCTTCTTCTTGATGAGCAAGGGGAGTTAGCGTTCTCCTCATGAGCTTCCAGCCCTGCCTCGTTATGCCACTCCACCCCACTGCCATGTGCTCTGCAGCTTTCCACAACATGGGTTCTGATATGGCGCTGTCCATCCAGCAACCCCCCTGGTTTTCGTGTAAGGAGCGCTTGCCTGGTTTTGTGAACAGGACGTAATGCCGATGTCACAGTACCCCCCCAGAGCCCAGAGACCGTGCCTTCATGAGAGTGCGTCTGCATTGCCATTCATGCTTCCGTTGTCCTGGATCGACAAAAACCAGGGGTTACTCTGGCATTAGAATTTTTAGCTCTCACCATCCATTGCAGAGGAGCATGGTTCGTCACCAGGGTGAACTGTCGGCCCTCTAGGTAGTAGCGCAGTTCTTCAACCACCCACTTGATGGCCAGGGCTTCTCTCTCCACCACAGCGTACCTTTGTTCCGCTGGCATCAGTTTCCTGCTGACGTACAGCACTGGGTGTTTCTCCCCATCGAAGCTTTGTGAGAGGACAGCGCCCAGACCGGTCTCCGACGCATCTGTGTGGACCACGAACGGCAAACTGAAGTCGGGGTTTCGCAGCACCGGCTCGCTGGTTAGTGCCTTCTTGAGCGCCTGAAATTCCTGCTCTGTCCTCTCCGACCACTGGACCCACTCAGGCTGTCTCTTTTTCATAAGATCTGAGAGGGGGGATGCTATGGTGGGGAAGTTAGGCACAAACCTCCTATAATAGCTCGCCAACGTTAAGAAAGCACGTACCTGTTTCTTTGTTGTGGGACGGGGATATGCCCTTATCTTTTTCTCTTGCAGCTTTAAAAGGCCCCTGCCAATACGGTATCCCAGATACTGTGCTTCGGTCAGCCCCAAGTGGCATTTCCGTGGGTTTGCCATCAGTCCGGCCTTCCTGACCTCTCCCAACACTTCGCGTAGATGGTGGAGGTGGTCTGCCCATGTTCTAGAATGTATGACCACGTCGTCCAGGTAGGCAGCTGCAAAGTGCTGGTGCGGCCGTAGGACTATATCCATGAGCCTCTGAAAGGTGGCTAGTGCTCCATGGAGGCCGAATGGGAGGACCCAGTGCTGCCGGTGACTGTTAGCCGTGCTGAAAGCCATTTTAGACCTGGCTTCCGGGGCCAGCGCTACCTGCCAGTACCCCTCCATCAGGTCCAAGGTGGAAATAAATTTGTCCCTTCCCAGCCGTTCCACAAGATCGTCCACTCTGGGTAGCGGGTAGCTATTGAATGCCGAGACCTGGTTGAGCTTGAGAAGTCATTGCAGAGCCTTAAGCTCCCATCCGGCTTTGGCACCACCACTATGGGGCTAGACCATGGGCTTGCAGGGTGCTCGATTATTCCATCTTGCAGCATTTTCTCTACCTCCTCTTTAATAGCCTGGCGGGGGCCTCTGGGACCCTGTTGGGACATTGACGAATTATCACCCCTGGCGGGATTTTAATTTTGTGCTGCACCAGGTGGATCATACCTGGAGTCGCAGACAACACGTCCCTAAACTGGCCCGCAAGTTCTGTCAGGTCCTGTTGTTGCACCGCTGTTAGCTCCTCCCCCCTGCTGACCAAGGCACACTCTAGCCGATCTGTGGGGAATATGCAGAGGGCTGACATCACCGGGTTAGTCCCAACCCATTTTTTAACAGATTAACATGATAGATTTGTGCATTTTTCCTCTTACCTGGCTGTTGCAGGCGGTAGTTCACTAGGCCGACTTTCTCAAGAACTGTGAATGGGCCCTGCCACCGGGCTAAAAACTTGCAGGTCGAGGTCGGAACCAACAGGAGGACTCGATCACCCGGGTTAAATTCTCTCGGTTGAGCCGGGTCGGTTGTATACTCTCCGCTGCTCGGCCTGTGCCTGTTCCATATGCTCCTTCACTATTGGGGCCACCTTCTGTATTTGCTCCTGTATTTCCTGGACATACTCGACCATTGACTGATATTGCGAGGGTTGTTCCTCCCACGCCTCTTTGTCCACGTCCAACAGCCCCCGAGATCTCCTACCAAACAGGAGCTCAAACGATGTAAACCCTGTTGTCGCTCGTGGAGTCTCCCTTACAGCAAACAATACATACGGTAGCAGGAGGTCCCAGTTTCTCCCCTGCTCGTCTACCACCCGTCGAAGCATTCGCTTCAGCGTCTGATTAAAACGCTTCACAAGCCCGTTTGTCTGTGGGTGGTATACTGATGTCCTGAAATGTTTTACCTGCAACAACCGACAAAGATCCGCCATTAATTTAGAGACAAACGGTGTACCTTGGTCTGTAAGCAGGTCCTTTGGGATTCCAACTCTGCTGAAAAGAAGCATTAGCTCCTTGGCGATGTTCCTGGTTGTGGCTTTTCTCAGTGGGACCACTTCTGGGTAACGCATGGCATAGTCCACCATGATGAGGATATACTCGTGATCAGAGGTCCATGCCGAGCCTTTCGAAGGGAACCCCGATGATCAGGAGCGGTATAAGGGGGGCAGGGGGTGGCTTGGTGGGTGAGGTGTGTTGACACGTGGGGCAGCTTTGACAGAAGCATCGTACCTCCGCCTCCATCCCTGGCCAATGGAACCTGTCCCTTATCTTTTCCAGCGTGTTCCTTGGCCCCAAGTGTCCGCCCAATGGGTGTGTGTGAGCTAGGTGCATCACAGAGCCTGTCTTTATTTTTGGGCGCACCAAAAGGTCGCAGGCCTGTCCCCGACATTCCATGTGGTAGTACAGGAGCCCGTTTTTTCACTGTGAAGTACGAGTGGGGCAGCGGCTGGCCGTTTCTACCCTCCACCTGTACCACTTAGCTCCAGCAATATTTAAGGCAGTCGTCTTCCTTTTGTTCCCATCTAAATTTGCCCTCACGGGACACCTGGTGACACACATTGGAAAGAGGATTATCACCATTAACGTCAGACTCACCCTCTGCACCAGTGTCCTGCGTTTCTCGCTTGCCAGCCATCAATGCCGTATCAATGCCGTATGGGTTTCCCCGACCGATGCAGCAGTGACCGGTCCCCACCACGTATCGTCGTCCTGCGAGCGATCGCCTGCTGTCTCTGGAACCCCGGCCAGTCCCTGCCCAAGAGTAGGGGCACAGGTACCAACCCAATTAAAAGTGGCCACTCACCATCGCCGTTTGCCACACGGACTCTGACGGTGGGCACCTCATGCACGTCTCCGTGCACACACGCAACTGGTATAGTTCCCATTCTTTTGGTCCCCCTGGAGTCTAGCAGTGCCTCTGTGATTTTACCATCCAGTTTCACACTGAGGGTCGGCGACCGAGGCTGTGTAGCCGCATGCATGGTGCAGCCAGCCAGCCATGGTTTTCTGAACTGGGGGGTCGGCCCTGCACCTGGATCGGAGGGCATGGGTTCATCCTTTGGAGGAAACACTCCGGTGTCAGCCCTGCTGGCCCTCCGTTCCTGCCGGTCGCTGTTCCAGTCTCGGCGCACATGTACTTAGCGTGGCTGGTAGTGGCCTGTATTCCCTTCCAGGCTAAGTGGAGACAGTATGCACTCTAATGCTTCGACCAGCTCCTTGGGGTTTTCCGCATCTCGCATCCCCACAGCCTTCCGTTCCTCGGGGGGCAATGTGCTTATAAACTTATCGATGGCCACCATCTCTACGATTTCGCCGGCAGTTTTCCTTTCCGGTTGGAGCCATCTATTTGCAATCCGCATCAGATTTTCCATCTGGGTCCTCCGAGCAATGTTTGGTTTGTACCCCCACTTATGGAAGTCCGCCACGGCACTTCTCGGCGACAGTCCGTAACGGCCCAGAATTTCAAGTTGGCTGTGAGATGGAGGAGAAGGAAAGATTCTGGAGTGAATTAGATGAAGTTGTAGATGGTGTACCTAGGAAAGAACGATTGGTGATTGGGGCAGACTTTAATGGGCATGTTGGTGAAGGGAACAGAGGTGATGAGGAGGTGATGGGTAGGTATGGTTTTAAGGAGAGGAATGTGGAAGGGCAGATGGTGGTAGATTTTGCTAAAAGGATGGAAATGGCAGTGGTGAACACTTATTTTAAGAAGAAGGAGGATCATAGGGTGATGTATAAGAGTGGAGGAAGGTGCACACAGGTGGACTATGTGCTATGCAGGAGATGCAACCTGAAGGAGATTGGAGACTGTAAGGTGTTGGCAGGGGACAGTGTAACTAGACAGCATCGGATGGTGGTCTGTAGGATGGTTTTGGAGGCGAAGAAGAAGAGGAGGAGAGTGAGGACTGAAAAAAGAATAAGATGGTGGAAACTGAAGGAGGAAGAGTGTAGTGTGAGGTTCAGGGAAGAGGTCAGACAGGGGCTCAGTGGTGGTAGAGAGGTGCTGGATGATTGGGAAACTACTGCAGGAGTGATGAGGAGGCAGCTAGAAAAGTACTTGGTGTGACATCTGGAAATAGAAAGCAAGACAAGGAGACGTGGTGGTGGAATGAGGAAGTGCAGGAGAGCATAAGGAGAAAGAGGTTGGCAAAACAGAAGTGGGATAGACAGAGTGATGAGAAAAGTAGGCAGAAGTACAAGGAGATGCGACAGCAGGTAAAGAGGGATGTGGTGAAAGCCAAGGAAAAGGCATATGGGGAGCTGTATGAAAGGTTGGACACTAAGGAAGGAGAAAAGGATTTATACCGATTGGCCAGGCAGAGGGACCAAGCTGGGAAGGATGTGCTGCAAGTTAGAGCAATAAAGGATGGAGAGGAAATGTGTTGACTAGTGAGGAGAGTGTGTTGAGAAGGTGGAGGGAGTATTTTGAGCAGCTGATGAATGAGGAAAATCAGAGAGAGAGAAGGTTGGATGATGTGGAGTTGGTGAAGCAGGATGTAGATAGGATTAGTAAGGAGGAAGTGAGAGCAGCGATTAAGAGGATGAAGAGTGGAAAGTCGGTTGGACCAGATGACATACCTGTAGAAGCATGGAGATGTTTAGGAGAGATGGCAGTGGAGTTTTTAACCAGATTGTTTAACAAGATTCTGGAAGGTGGGAGGATGCCTGAGGAATGGAGAAGGAGTGTGCTGGTACCGATCTTTAAGCATAAGGGAGATGTGCAGACCTGCAGTAACTACAGGGGAATAAAGTTGATCACTTATGGGAAAGAGTAGTGGAAGCCAGGCTGAGAGAAAAGGTGACCATCTGTGAGCAACAGAATGGTTTCATGCCGAGGAAGAGCACCACAGATGCCTTAGTTGCTTTGAGGATGTTGATGGAGAAGTATAGAGAAGGACAGAAGGAATTGCATTGTATATTTGTGGATTTAGAGAAAGCGTATGACAGGGTGGAGAGAGGAGTTGTGGTATTGTATGAGGAAGTCAGGTGTGTCAGAGAAGTATGTGAGGGTGGTGCAGGACATGTTTGAGGACAGTATGACAGCAGTGAAGTGTGTAGTAGGAACGACAGACTGGTTCAGGTTGCGGGTTGGACTACATCAAGGATCGGCCCTGAGCCCTTTCCTGTTTGCAGTGGTGATGGACAAGGTTGACGGACGAGGTCAGACAGGAGTCTCCCTGGACTATGATGTTTGCCGATGATATTGTGATTTGTGGTGAGAGTAGTGAGCAGGTTGAGAAGAGCCTGAGAGGTGGAGATATGCGCTGGAGAGAAGGGGAATGAAAGTCAGTAGGAGTAAGACAGAGTACATGTGTGTGAATGAGAGGAGGGCAGTGGAGTGGTGCGGTTGCAGGGAAAAGAGGTGGAGAAGGTGGGGGAGTTCAGGTACCTGGGGTCAACAGTGCAAAGTAATGGAGAGTGTGTTAGAGAAGTAAAGAAAAGAGTGCAGGCAGGGTGGAGTGGGTGGAGAAGAGTGACAGGAGTGTTTTGTGATAGTAGGGTATCTGCAAGAATGCAAGGGAAAGTTTATAGGACTGTGGTGAGACCTGCGATGTTGTATGGATTAGAGACAGTGGCATTGAGTAAAAGACAAGAGGTGGAGCTGGAGGTAGCAGAGCTGAAGATGTTAAGGTTTTCGTTGGAAGTGACAAGGATGGACAAGATTAGAAATGAGTTTATTAGAGGGACAGCGCATGTAGGATGTTTTGGTGACAAGGTGAGGGAGGCGAGATTGAGATGGTTTGGACATGTGCAGAGGAGGGACATGAATTATATTGGTAGAAGAATGCTGAGGATGGAGCCACCAGGTAGGAGGAAAAGAGGAAGGCCAAGGAGGAGGTTCATGGATGTGGTGAGGGAAGACATGCAGTTAGTTGGTGTAAAAGAGGCAGATGTAGAGGACAGGGTGGTATGGAGACGGATGATCTGCTGTGGCAACCCCTAATGGGAGCAGCCGAAAGAAGAAGAAGAAGCAGACCATAGTTATCCGCCGACTCTATCGAGAGGCTGTAGTAAGCCAGTTGGACATCCCCCGTGAGGTAGGGAGCTACGAGCTGCGCCCACGCACGTTTTGGCCATCCCTCGTGTACTGCGATGCACTCAAAAGTATGTAGAAAAATTTTGCGGATCGTCTTTTGCGGTCATTTTGACAAGTAGGCGTTCCACCTCCTGAGCCGGGCTGAGGACGGGATTTCTGTCCTCTGCATGCTTTTTTTCCGAATTTCCAGGAGTTCTTGAGTAGCTGCATGGACTTTTAAACAGTGTAGTACAGTCAAGTATAAATAATAATAAATAGATGATGGTGGAATGGATTGAGATGAGTGATGAGTGTGTGTTAGGTGTTAAGTCCAGGTTGTACAGTTTGATAACACACATTTGATGGTGTGTGTGTGTGTGTGTGTGTGTGAGATCCCTTCAGTTCTGTGTATTGAGAAGCCTGATGGCTTGCGGAAAAAAGCTGTTGCACAGTCTTGATGTGGCGGCCCGAATGCTTCGAAACCGTTTTCCTGATGGCAGGGGAGTGAAGAGTGCGTGTGAGGGGTGTGTATAGTCGTCCACAATGCTGTTTGCTTTGTGGATGCAGCGTGTGGTGTAAATGTGCATAATAGAGGCGAGAGAGACTCCGATGATCTTCTCAGCTGTCCTCACTATCCTCTGTAGGGTCTTGCGTTCCGAGACGGTGCAGTTCCAAAACCAGGCAGTGATGCAGCTGCTCAAGATGCTCTCAATGGTCCCTCTGTAGAACATGGTCAGGATGGGGGGAGGGAGATGGGCTTTCCTCAGCCTTCTCAGGAAGTAGAGACGCTGCTGGGTTTTCTGCTAGGAATTTGGTGCTCTTGACGATCTCCACTGGGGATCCATCAATAATCAGTGGAGAATGGTCGCTCTGTGCTCTCCTGAAGTCCACAACCATCTTTTTCGTTTTGTCCACGTTCAGAGACAGGTTGTTTGCTCCACACCAGCCTTAATGTGCCTCATGATGAGCATCTCGAAGCACTTCATCACGATGGGAGTGAGCGCGACGGGATGATAGTCATTGAGGCAGGATATGGTAGAATTCTTCGGCACAGGAACGATTCGTCGTTGTCTTGAAGCATGTGGGAACAACTTAAATGCTCAGGGAGATGTTGAAGATGTCAGTAAAGACATCCGCTAGCTGTTCTGCACATTCCCTGAGCACTCTGCCAGAAATGTTGTCAGGTCCAGCAGACTTCCTTGGGTTAACTCTGCATACAGTTTTCCTCACTTCAGCTGTGGTTAGACATAGCACCTGGTCAGTGGGAGGAGGGGTGGTCTTCCTCACCTTCACGTTGTTCTGTACCTCAAACCGGGCGTAGAAGTCGTTCAGTCGTTCAGGGTGTCTCCACTGTCCTGGAAGTGGCCGTGGATTCACTTTGCGTGTGCGCGCTTCGCCTCTCTGATGGCACGGAACAGTTTGGCCCTTGCTGTTCGTAAAGGCCGCCTTGTCCCCAGTTCTGAAGGCAGAGTCTCTTTGTTTTAGCAGCACACGCACATTTGCAGTCATCCACGGTTTCTGGTTGGAGCGTGTAGTGATGGTCTTGGAGATGGTCACATAATCAACACACTTGCTGATGTAGCTGGTCACTGTTGATGTGTACTCCTCCAAGTTGATCATGGAATCACCGTTGGTTGCAGCCTCTCTAAACATGTCCCAGTCAGTGCACTCAAAACAGTCCTGAAGAGGACTGCTGGAATTAACAACAGAGCAGTGGTCTGAGTATCCGAGATGGGGGCGGGGCTCCGCACGATACGCGCCGGGGATGTTTGTGTAAACAAGATCCAGCATGTTTGCTCCTCTCGTTGCACAGTTCACATGCTGATGGAGTTTAGGGAGCACAGTCCTGAGATTCACATGGTTGAAATCTCCGGCGAAAATAAACAATCCGTCGGGGTGAGCATTCTGCAGGTCACTAATAGCGCCGTAGAGTTCACACAGTGCCTCCTTAGCGTTAGCACTGGGAGGAATGTACACTCCGACAATGTAAACAGTGGTGAATTTCTGTGGTAAATAAAAAGGTCTACATCTAACAGTCACAAACTCCACTAGCGATGAGCAGTAGCAGAAAAACAAGCACAGAGTTCTTACACCATTCCGTGTTGATAAACACAGACACCACCACCGCGAGTTTTACCGCACAGAGCTGCGTTTCTGTCAGCTCAAAACACGGTTAGCCCGTCTAGCTGGATGGCGGCTTCCGGAACTCTGTCGCTGATTGTTTCCGTGAAAACAAAGACGCAACAGTCTCTAAACTATGGACGGGAGAGCCGGCCGGCTAGGGTTAGCATTTAGCAGCACTTTTTGGATCCGGAGAGGCCGCTGCGATCTACTGCCGCGCCACCATCTTGGAATGTTGCAATGAAACAATGAAACTGGAGCTTGGAATGGTGTGCATTTATCCCTGATGAGCACCATGGAGACTGTGCTGAAGGAAAAACTCCCTTAGATGTTATGAGGAAGAAACCTTGAGAGGAACCAGACTCAAAAGGGGAACCGATCCTCATTTGGGTGACATCAAGAGTCTTTAAACAATAGAGAACACTGGAGAGTGAGAACTAACATTAGTACTGGACTGTGTGATTATGAGTGATGATCTTTCTACAGTCTTTTACAGTCATTTGTGGTTATAAAACTAGGAGCTACTGAGCAACTCATAAAATAGCTCAACATCTGAGATCATCACAGATCCAACACCAGCTTCTCCATGCCAGAGCCTTTAAACACTCAAAGAGGTCCAGTGTCCAAACTCCACATGAAGTGGGATCCAAGTGGCACTGGTACGTCTCTAGATGGTTCGGGATGTTTGCGAGTTCGGCATCTACTTCTGTAGGTCCACAATCTTCATGAGGTCGGACGTGACTGTAGTTGGAGCAACCTCAGGATGCCTCAGGATGGGAAGAGAAAGAGAAGCAGTGGAGAGAAATTAGTGTAGCTGCTGTTCATGATATTAACAGCACAAGTTAATAATGTGATGTGATTAGATGTTCTGGAGCACAAGGTTATGATGTGATGTGTGTTATGTGTAGAACTCGCTAAACAGATACGTTTTTAATCTGCACTTAAACTGGGACACTCTCCTGAACCCCAAACACTGTCAGGAAGACTATTCCAAAGTTTAAGAGCTAAATGTGAGAATGTTCTACCACCTTTAGTAGACTTTGCTATTCTAGGAACTACTAGAAGTCCAGTGTTTTGAGATCTCAGGGAGCGTGACGATTGTAGATTGTTAGAAGACTGGAGAGATACATGGAGATAAACCATTTAGTGTTTTATAAGTAAGTAGCAGTAGTTTGTAGTGGATTTGAAACTTAACAGGAAGCCAGTGTAGGGATGAGAAGATTGGGGTTATGTGATCATATTTTCTCGTCCTTGTGAGAACTCTGGTTGCTGCATTCTGGACAAACTGTAGCTTGTTTATTAATGATGCAGGACATCCACCTAGTATTGCATTACAATAATCCAGTCTGGAGGTCATGAACGGATGGACGAGCTTCTCTGCATCAGATATAGACAACATGTTTCTTAGCTTAGAAATATTTCTAAGGTGAAAGAAGGCTGTTTTTGTAACTTGGTTGATATGATTTTTAAAAAGACAAGTTGCTCTAAAATAACTCCCAGGTCTTTTACCGTTGAACTAGTAGTTACAGAACATCTGTCTAAATGCAGGTTGAAATGCTGGAGCTTTTGTGTACTGGTTTTTGGGCCGATGAGCAAAATCTCTGTCTTATCAGAATTTTATAATAGAAAGTTATGAGTCATCCAGTGTATCATCTGATTTTTATGAGATATATAGCTGGGTATCATCAGCATAACAGTGGAAGCTAATCCCATGCCTTCTAATAATATTTCCTAAGGGAAGCATGTATATTGTGAAAAGCAGGGGTCCTAGAACTGAACCTTGTGGCACGACATAATTTACTTGCATTTACCTGGATAGCTCTCCATTTAAGTCTACAAAATGGTAACGATCAGACAGGTAGGATTTAAACCAGCTTAATGCCTGTCCCTGAATGCCGATGTAATTCTGTAAGTGATCCAGGAGAAGATCATGATCTATAGTGTCGAATGCAGCACTAAGATCTAGGAAAACTAACAGTGAGATGAAGCCTTGGTCTGAAGCTAAAAACAGGTCATTAGCAGTTTCTGTGCTATGATGGAGCCTGAAACCTGACTGAAACTCTTCAAAGATATTGTTCTCTTATAAGTAGGAACAGAACTGGGCAGCGACAGTCTTTTCTAAAACCTTAGACATAAATGGGAGATTTGAAATTGATCTGTAATCCGATAGCATGTTTGGATCCAAATAAGGTTTCTTAATGAGGGGCTTAATAACTGCTAACTTGAGGGATTTAGGGACATGACCTAAAGATAGTGAGGAGTTAATAATATTGAGAAGAGACTCACCAGCTGTATGGAACACTTCCTTCAGTAGATTAGTTGGAATGGAATCTAACTGACATGTTGTTGATTTAGCTTTGGTAATAACATTATACAGCTCTTCCTGTCCTGTACATGTAAAACAGTGGAGTTGTGGAGTTGTAGGTGAGATTGGATCAGGAGATGCTGTCAGAGGTTGAACTGCCACAATTGTTTTTCTAATACTATACATTTTTTCAGTGAAGAAATCCATAAAGTCCTCACTACTAAACTGTGATGGAACACAATTTTCAGAGCCCTGATTTGTAGTTAGTTTAGCTACTGTACTGAAAAGGAACCTGGGATTGTTTTTGTTATTTTCTATGAGTTTGCTCAGGTGTTCAGCTCTAGCAGCTTTTAGCGCCTGTCTGTAGCTGAGCATACTGTCTTTATACGCAATTCTAAATACCTCCAATTTAGTTTTCCTCCATTTTCTCTCCAGATTACGGGCTGTTCTCTTGAGGGCATGCGTATGAGTATTATACCAAGGTGCAGGTGTTTGTTCTCTAACCTTTTTTAACCAGATGGGGGCAACGGTGTCTAATGTGCTAGTGAGGATAAGAGGTTTATGTTGTTAGCCATTTCATCAAGATTATTAGCAGTTATGAGTTTAGTGTGAAATTGAAATAATTCAGGCAGGTTATTTATAAATCTGACCTTAGTGGTCGGAACAATAGTCCTACCAAGTCAATAACGTGGTGTAACACGGCTAATCTGCTCTACCGGTAGTGTGTACAGTATGAGGTAATGGTCTGTGATGTCATCACTCTGAGGTAAGATATCTATATCAGTGACGTCTGCTCCATGGGATATTATTAAGTCTAGTGTTGGATTAAAACAACGAGTTAATCTGGTGATGTTTTATTTAACCCCAAAAGAGTTTAATTAATCAACAAATTATAGACCTAGTGCATCATTTACATAATCTACATGAATATTAAAATCTCGTACAAGCAGCACTTTATCAAAATTAATCAAGAGGTCTGAATAAAAAACTAGCAAATTCTTCCGTAGGGCCCTGGGGGTCTGTACACGGTGGCCAGAGCAAAAGACAGTAGGGGTTTTCTATGTATGTCTAAAAGTATTACTTTAAGAACAAACACTTCAAAAGATTTAAACCTGAATCCTAGTCTCTGACTAACATTAAGAGGGGCATTATAAACGTACGTATATCGACTCCACGACCAGTCTGACGGGGCTAATGCTTATAAACATATCCTGACAGCGTAGATTCGTTTAGACCCATATAATCATCTGGTTTAATCCAGGTCTCAGTGAGACAGAGTTCTGAGAGATTATTCTCTGTGATCATTTACAATGAGTGCTTTGGTGCGAGTGATCTAATGTTTAAATGACCAAAGAACTATTTATCCCTCAAAATAGAACTATTTTGTTTTAACTGCACTAAGATTATTTCTGGATCTTGTGTATTTAATTCTTGGTTTTACTACACAAGGAATAGACACAGTTTTTATAAATTGGGCTGTGTGTGTACTAGTAACTATTTGGTTTGTTGTATAAATGTTGTCATAGTTGTAAATTGCATGATGTCTTACTTTTAGTCAGATGGTTTGAAGCATCCTAAAGATGTTGTCTAATAGCACTGCTGCTCCAACTCTGCTGGGGTACAGGCCATCAGAGCAGAAGAACCTAGGATGCTCCTAGAAATAATTCCAGTTATCAACAAAGAGTAAGTTTGAGTTCTCGACACCTTGACTGTAACCATTCATTTAGTGCAAAAAGTCTACTAAATTTCTCAATCCCTTGCTGGTAAGTGGGAAGAGGTCCTGAGACTATAATCCTTGTTGTGGGCGTCTCCACCAGGATCCTAAAATCCCTCTTTAAGATCTCTGTTTGCCTCAGCCTGGTGTCGTTCGCTCCAGCATGGAGAACAACAGCTCCGAAGTTCTCGTCACAGAGTCCTCAGAGAACATCTGCAGGTGACAGGTTGCTGAGCTGAACATGAAGTCTGCAGAAGAGACTTGAAGAGGAACGGGGCTAGAACCATTCCCTGCAGGGCTCCAGTATTGCAGACGACCACGTCAGACTCACAGTCACGAGTCCTCAAATACTGTGGTCGGTCTGTGAGGTAGTCGAATATTCAGGCAGACAGATGATGGTACCCTCCCATGTATACCATCAAACCCCTTAAGGAGCACAGGTTGGACGGTGTTAAAAGCACTAGAAAAAAGAATTAAAAAAATGACTCTCACTCATCACTCTCATGCTCCCAGCCTTTTCCAGGTGCGAAATAGCCCGATTTGTAATGAAGATGATGGCGTCTTCCACTCCAATGCCAGGTTGATAGGCAAACTGAAGTGGATTCATTGATGGTTTCACCAGAGGCCAGAGATGAGTGAGCACCAGCCTCTCCAATATCTTCATCAGATGTGAGGTCAGTGCTACTGGTCGGTAGTCCCCAAAGTCTTTTGGGTGTGACGTCTTTGGTACAGGCTCCACGAAGAATGTTTTCCATAGCTGTGGCACCTTTCCCAGCTTCAGGCTCAGGTCAAACATGTACATGTACATGTACATGTAACATGTATGGTCTGCACAGGTCTTAAGGAGCCTGGAGCTGATGTTGTCTGGGCCCACAGCCTTCCTCGCTTTAATCTTCCTGACCTCCGTTCTTACCTGGGCTTCTGTAAGAAGCAGTGTGTATTGGTTGGAGTGGGGGCTCTAGGGAATTGACATCAACAACAGTTAGGTGTGTTGTGTGTAGACTGTGAACTGATAGCAGTGCAGAGAGAGGTGGGGCTGGAGCTGCTTGCTGTGGAAGCAGAGAAGGGGGGTTGCAGCAGGGGGGACTGGATGGGGCAGGGGAGGGTAACTGATCAAATCTGTTAAAGTATACAGTTGTGTTCAAAATTATTCAACCCCCAATGCTGTAAATGGTTTTAGGGAATTTAGTGTACATTTGTAATTGTATTCAGAATGAAATCCTACAAGGACTTCTTAAAGAACCATATGCAACTAAAATGACATCAATTAGTTTTGTAATACAGTAGTAAATGTTTCTTTTGTGAATTCTTCATTGACATAATTATTCAACCCCTTAAAGACTACCACACTGAAGAACAGAGGTTCAATGAAGTGTTTTCAATCAGGTATTGAAAACACCTGTGGATATCAGGGAGCAGCAATAAAGCCTAATAAGCACCAATTAGGCAGCTTTAAAATGACTGTGATACTCCTTCTAGACATTTACTGGTGTGGTTACAAACATGGTGAGGTCAAGAGAATGGTCCAGGAAGACAAGAGAACAGGTGATTACTCTTCACAGGAAGGGCAATGGCTATAAGAAGTTTGCAAAGATGTTAAACATACCAAGAGACACCATAGAAAGCATCATTTGCAAATTCAAGGCAAAGGGCACTGTTGAAACGCTACCTGGTCGTGGCAGAAAGAAGATGCTGACTTCGACTGCTGTGCGCTACCTGAAGCGTAGAGTGGAGAAAAGGCCCGTGTGACTGCTGAGGAACTGAGAAAAGATTTGTCAGATGTGGGTACTGAAGTTTCTGCTCAGACAATACGGCGCACCCTGCGTAATGAAGGCCTCCATGCCAGAACTCCCAGGCGCACCCAAAGAATAAGAAGAGTCGACTGCAGTATGCCAAAAGTCATGTGGACAAACCACAGAAGTTTTGGGATAGTGTTCTGTGGACTGATGAAACAAAATTAGAACTGTTTGGGCCCATGGATCAACGCTATGTTTGGAGGAGGAAGAACAAGGCCTATGAAGAAAAGAACACCTTGCCTACTGTGAAGCATGGCGGGGGGTCAATCATGCTTTGGGGCTGTTTTGCTTCTGCAGGTACTGGAAGCTTCAGCGTGTGCAAGGTACCATGAATTCTCTTGAGTACCAGGAGATATTGGATGACAATGTGATGCAGTCCGTCACAAACCTGAGGCTTGGAAAACGTTGGACCTTTCAACAGGACAATGATCCCAAGCATACCTCCAAGTCCACTAGAGCATGGTTGCAGATTAAAGGCTGGAACATTTTGAAGTGGCCATCGCAGTCACCAGACTTAAATCCGATTGAGAACCTCTGGTGGGACTTAAAGAAAGCAGTTGCAGTGCGCAAGCCTAAGGATGTGACTGAACTGGAGGCTTTTGCCCATGATGAATGGGCGAAGATACCCGTAGATCGCTGCAAGACACTTGTGTCAAGCTATGCTTCATGTTTTTAAAAGCTGTTATTACTGTAAAAGGATGTTGTACTAAGTACTAAGATTGAATGTTACTTGGGGGTTGAATAAAACTGATAATGATGTGAGCTCAGAAAAGACATTTGTGGTTATTTCATTATAAATGTTATGTTATATTTGTCTGACCTACACGTGCCTCTTTGATTTAATTGTAAGCAGGATGACTGAATGATCATAATCAATGTCAAACCGACCAAAACAATCAATTTCAGTGGGGGTTGAATAATTTTGAACACAACTGTAGATTCAGATCATTCACCCACTTCTGGTCACCTTCAGTCTGAGTGATGGTTTTGAGCCCCTTCCACACACCACTGAAATTGTTCTGCTGCAGCTGATCCTCCATCTTCCTCCTGTAGCATGCTTTTCCTTCCCTGATCTTTTTCTCAGTTCTCTCTGGACAGTTTTCAGCTCTTCCTTGTTTCCCTATTTAAAAACCCTCTTCTTCTCTTTAAGGAGAGTCTTTATATCAGGGTTGATGAAGTGTAAGCCTCCTTTGAGTTTGCATCTGGGCAGAGTGGAGGATGAGGGACATGATTTAAATCTCCAGGGACATTGATAAGGGCATTTGGACTCTTTGTTAACAGGACATCGCATGCCGATTCACCGTCAGCAGAGGGGGAATATATGCAGCTATCGTGATAACATGAGAGAATTTCCTGGGCAGGAAGTACAGCCTCAAGTGACTAACAGCTCAATGTCCTTACAGCAGATCTGCTCTTTAATAGTGATGTGACCAGGTTTACACCATCCATTATTCACAAACACTGCCAGTCCTCCTCCCTTTCTCTTACCGCTCTCCATCGTTCTGTCTGTGCGCACTAGTTGAAATCCATCCAGAGCCATGGTCGTATCGGGTGTTAGCTTGGTTAGCCATGACTCCGTGAAAAGCATTATGCTACACTCCCAGAATTCCCTCTGATGCCGGGTAAGAGCCGCTAGCTTGTCCATCTTGTTGGGTAAAGTTCTCACTTTCCCATGACAATAGACAGGAAAGTTGGTCTGTAACGTCTCCTTTTAGTCCAACACAGAGCACCAGCTCGGTTCCCCAGTCTTCTCCTTCTTAGCTCGCGGGAAATATCAATTTTTTTCTGTAGTAGCATCGCCGTGTTGCGAAAAGCGAACAGCTGATCCCTGGTGTTAACAATAGGACCGCAGTCGGGAACCGTCTAAATGGCAAAGGAGGCGGAGCCGCAGCTATTTATAATAATAATCTGAGCATCACACAAAAGACTAAACACAAATGTAAAACATTTGAAGTTCTTTACACCAACATAAAATATTCAGTGTCCAAAAGCAGGTCCAGTCAGTCAATTCTATTAACTATTATTTATAGACCCCCAGGGCCCGACTCTGATTTTCTCATAGAATTTGCAGATTTCATCACAAATTTAGCTACTTCTTTACACAAAGCATTAATTGTTGGTGACTTTAATATTGATTTTGATAATCAGGAAGACTCCTTAAGAGCAGCAGTTGTGTCCATTCTAGAGTCAGTTGGAATTAATCAGAATGTTATAGGACCCACTCATAGTGGTGACACCCTCTTGACTTGTTAATAACATTTGGATTAAAAAATAAAAAACATAGTCATAATTCCACAGTTTGAAGTTATTTCAGATCATTATCTCATCTCTTTTAAAATCTGCCTCGGTCATTGCATTAATACCTCACAACGTTACTGTGTTAAGCGTACTTTCACGTCAGCTACAGCAGCACGATTTATCAATAATCAACCAGAAATTGCGATATTAAATAGATCTCCCTCCAACCCCGCAGAGCTCCACTGGGCCACTGAATACCTAGAATGCACTTGCACACCATTAATAGGTAGTAACAATTTAATTAACTTTTTAAATAATAAAGTTGAAAACATCAGGCAAGAAATCCAGACGATTAATATAAATCCAAACTGTTTTATAAATAACCCTGTAGACAGCAGTGTCATTATAACAGACCATCAATTAAAAAGCTTCACTCCTATTCATGAGAAGGACTTCAGTTCATGAATTTCCTCATCAAAATCATCAATCTGCATTCTCGATCCATCGCCTAAAGTTTCCTCAAACAGATCATTCCAGAGGGAATTAAACCTGTTTTTAAAATAATAAACTCTTCCATTAGCACTGGTTTTGTACCTAAATCCTTCAAACTGTAGTTATCAAACCCCTAATTGAGAAACCTGACCTTCACCCTGTCAGCTGTCCAACTACAGTCCAATATCAAACCTCCCCTTTATCTCCAAAATTCTAGAAAAGGTTGTAGCACAGCAGTTCTGCTCACATCTACTGAGGAATAACATTTATGAAATGTATCAGTCAGGATTTCGGCCTCATCATAGCACAGAGACGGCGCTAGTTAAGGTGCTAAATGACCTGTTATTGGCCTCTGATCAGGGTTTTGTCTCTTTACTTGTTTTGCTCGACCTCAGTGCAGCTTTTGACACCATTGATCATAATCTCCTGCTTGCTGGACTTGAGAACGTTGTTAGAATAAAGGGAACAGCTCTCTCCTGGCTCAGGTCTTATCTGACTGATCGCTATCAGTTTGTTGATGTAAATGGTGAGTTCTCCACACTCTCTTAGGTAAAGTTTGGTGTTCCTCAAAGATCTGTCTTAGACCCACTGCTTTTCTCTTTATATCTGCTGCTTCTTGGTGAAATTATACATAAACATGGTATTTGCTTCCATTGCTATGCTGATGATACACAGCTGTACGTTTCAGCAAAGCCAGATGAAAGAGATCAGCTTAACAATATTAAGGAGTGTGTAAAGGACATTAGACAGTGGATGATAATTTTCTTCTGCTCAACTCAGATAAGACGGAAGTACTTTTACTAGAACCACATGCAGCTAGAAGTAAACGTTCCGATTCCGTAGCATCTCTGGATGGTATTTCTGTTTCAGCGTGTACAGCAGTCAAAGACCTTGGTGTGATTATTGACACGAGTCTTTCCTTTGAGGCTTACGTGAATAATATTACCAGGATCGCCTTCTTTCACCTTAGAAATATTGCTAAAATTAGAAATATGATGTCATTACAGGATGCATAAAAACTAGTTGATGCTTTTGTAACATCTAGATTAGACTACTGTAACGCAAAAATCCAAGATGGCGCCGGTGAGGTCGGCTGCCGTCACGACTGCTCCGGCTACGGTTTTTCTTTTTTGTTTATTTTATACTCTTATTTAACTAGTTTTATTTCCATATACACAAGATGGACATCATTAGATATGACAGAGACACTCATATCTATTGGTGTACAATGCACTCACCTTTCGCCGCTTTTAAACCCGGACCCATGCTGGCCGAGCGAGATCCAGAGGGAGAACAAAGGATGCGACCCGTACCGGCGTCCGCGAGGGAAACGAGCTGGCGTCAGGAACAGGCTGAGGGCACGCGCACACCGCGCTCCCTTACCTAGTATCCTGTTAGCCAACGTCCAGTCACTGGAGAACAAGCTCGACGACCTCAGGGCAAGGGTCAATTTCCAGAGAGACATTCGGGACTGCAACCGAATGAACACTGGGCGAAAGAACACTGGACCACTGCTACACAACATTTAAGAACAGCTACAAGGCACAATCACGTCCACCGTTTGGGAAATCGGACCATGCTGCCATCTTCCTCATGCCTGTTTACAAACAAAGGCTGAAACAGGAAGCGCCGATTCAGAGGGAGGTCGCGTGCTGGACTGACCAATCGGTGGCCGCTCTGCAGGACACTTTGGATGACGCAGACTGGGACATGTTTCGGCGCAGCTCTGATGACGTCAACATGTTTACGGAAGCGGTTGTGGGATTCATCGGGAAACTAACGGATGATACGGTGCAAAAAAACACTATCAGAACGTTTCCCAACCAGAAGCCGTGGGTGGATAAAACCATTCGTGACGCTCTGAGATCCCGCTCCGCTGCCTACAACACGGGGCTCGCCACAGGGGACATGGATGAATACAAGGCTGCGTCTTACAGTGTTCGCAGAGCGGTGAAGGATGCAAAGCGGCGCTACGGGAGGAAACTAGAGTCACAGTTCCAACAAGGTGGCTCCAGGAGCCTGTGGCAGGGACTAAGGACAATAACGGACTATAAAACACCATCTTCCAGAATGGTGAATGCGGAAGCTTCTCTGGCAAATGAGCTAAACACCTTTTACGCTCGTTTCGAGGCTGCAGCTAACCACGTTAGCAGCGCTAGTGGCACAACCAGCATGCATGCTGAGAGAGCCAGAGAGGTAAACACATTCACCATCTCGGAGCATGACGTGAGGAGGGCATTCAAGAGAGTGAATACCAGGAAGGCAGCAGGACCAGATGGAATCACAGGTCGGGTTCTGAAAGCCTGCGCTGACCAGCTAGCACCGGTGTTCACTGAGATATTCAACCCCTCTCTGGAACAGTCTGTTGTTCCCTCATGCTTCAAACAGTCCACCATTGTCCCTGTCCCGAAGAAACCCCAGCCCGCCTGCCTCAATGACTACCGCCCTGTAGCTCTGACCTCAGTAGTGATGAAGTGCTTTGAGAGACTGGTCAGAGACTTCATCACTGCCTCACTACCGGACACACTGGACCCACTACAGTTTGCGTACCATCAGAACCGTTCGACTGAGGACGCAATTGCACATCTTCTCCACACTACAATCAGCCACCTGGACCAAAGAAACGGGAATTACACAAAGATGTTGTTCGTGGACTACAGTTCAGCGTTAACACCATAATTCCCTCCACACTCACCTCTAAGTTGGAGGTCCTGGGACTCAGCCTGCCGCTGTGTCAATGGATCTCAAACTTCCTGACGGACAGACCACAAGCTGTACGGGTGGGAAAACACACCTCATCCACCCTCACCCTCAGCACTGGAGCTCCCCAGGGTTGTGTTCTGAGCCCCCTGCTGTACTCACTGTACACATATGACTGTGTGGCCACTTCCAACTCCACAACCATCATCAAGTTTGCTGACGACACCGTTGTGGTGGGCCTGATCTCCAACAACGACGAGATGGCCTACCTACAGGAGGTTAAAAACCTGGAGAGATGGTGCCAGGAGAACAACCTTCTCCTGAACGTCAGCAAGACTAAGGAGTTGATCGTGGACTTCAGCACGAAGCAACCGCTAAACATCTGCGGGACTCCAGTGGAAAGAGTGGACAGTTTCCGGTACCTGGGTGTTCACATCACACAGGACCTGTCTTGGTCCTGTCACATCAACACCCTGGTGAAGAAGGCCCGGCAGCGTCTGTACCATCTGAGACGCTTAAGGGATTTTAAACTACCCTCTCAGGTGCTTAAGACTTTTTACACCTGCACCATTGAGAGTGTTCTGATGGGTAGCATCACTTCCTGGTTTGGGAACAGCACCATGCAGGACAGACGAGCCCTCCAGAGGGTGGTGCGTTCAACTGAACGTACCATCCACACCGAGCTCCCTGACCTGCAGGACATCTACCGCACGCGGTGCAGGACCAGAGCCAGGAAAATTGTGAAGGACCTCAGCCATCCCAACAATGGACTCTTTTCTCTGTTGCGTTCGGGGAAACGCTTCCGCTCCCTGAAGGCGAACACAGAGAAAATGAGGAGGAGCTTCTTCTTGCAGGCCATTCGGTGTTTAAACCAGGAAACACCCAGGATCTAAAAACTGGCCCACTCTCTCCATCATCACCCTTTTTCCCCTGCACAATCACACTTTTCGTATACGGCACATTATACACTGGACTTGCACAGCACAGTGCACTTTACATTTCATATTTTCTTTTTCATATTTATTTCATATTTTTTATATTCTTATTTTTATACCACACCATTCCGCACAAGGACACTTTACACCACACCTTACTGCACACGGACACTCATGGACAATCAAAAACCATGCCTAACTTGTTTACTGTTGTTTACTGTTTAACTGCACACTGCCATAAACATTTTCTGTGAATGTGTATATATATGTATATATGTATATGTATGTATATATACATATATATTTATATATCTTTATATCCTTATTTATCTGCCTTCTTTTCCTTATTATATTTTTCTTTTAAATTTTTTTTATATATGTTATTATATTTATATTTTTATTCTCCTTTTTACCCTATTTTATTCCCTCATGCCGGACCGTCGTTAAAAGCATTTCACTGCATGTCGTACCCTGTATGTATGTGTATGTGACAAATAAAATTTGATTTGATTTGATTTGATTTGATTTACTGTCTGGGTGTTGGAGTAAGTGCAGAAATAAGCTTCAGTTAGTTCAGAATGCAGCAGCAAGAGTCCTCACTAGATCTAGAAAATCACATCAGCCCTGTTTTAATCATCTACACTGCTCCCAATTACATCTCACACTGATTATAAAATACTACTACTGATGTATAAAGCACTTAACGCTCTCACGCCGCAGTATCTGAGTGAACTTCTGTACCAGGATGATCCTCCACACCTACTTAGATCAAAAGGTGCAGGCTATCTGTTGGTACCTCAAATAATGAAGACTACAGCAGGGGGCAGATGTTTCTCTTATAAACCCCACAGTTATGGAACAACCTTCCAGTCAGTGTTCGGGACTCAGACACAGTCTCAGTGTTCAAGTCGAGGCTGAACACACATGTATTTAGTGGAGTTTTTAGTCAGTAGGTGTTTGTGAGGTAAAGGAGCAGATCTGAAGGGATCATGGATATGGAGTGTTTGGTAAACTGGGATATTTGTATGCTGTCGTCTACTCACTCTCACACGTTCACTCAGGTTTGTTGGCGGTGGTGTGGTGGCGTCTCTCATGTCTGTGTTACCTTCTGGTTATCCCTTTTAGTTCTGCTGCTATAGCGAGTCTTGCCAGAGTCCAAACTGCACAGTGACATTAACTTTCATACAACAATAAAGACACATAATAGTTCATATCCTTCTTTTCCTTTCACCCCTCTTTCTCTTTCTGGATAGTGTTCTCTTCGACTGGAGGCCACTCTGTGCAGCTTGGGACGGTTTCTCATGAATGCCTTGGGTGGTTTCATGAAATTCCAGAGTAAGAACGGATGGATGGATTGGACTGTAGTTAATGTAAACAGTCTGCTAGTAAATGTCAAAAGTCTGCTACACTGACTCAGGACTTGTTTTCGTTTTTGATCATCATCACTGCACCCCGCAACATCGTTTATCTGCTATAAATGGACATTTGGTGCAACCCAGATGAGGATGAGGTTCCCTCTTGAGTCTGGTTCCTCTCAAGGTTTCTTCCTTATGCCATCTCAGGGAATGTTTCCTTGCCACAGTAGCCACCGGCTCTCTCATCAGGGACAAACTTTCTTATAAAGAACATATTCACTTGTATTCACCACATCATCTGTGTAACGCTGCTTTGAGACAATGTTCATTGTTTAAAGCGCAATACAAATAAAATGTAATTAAATTTGAGAGTTTCCAGAACCAACTGTGTAGAATTTTACTGACCTGTGCATGGTGCTTGTGGGCACCTGGAATTGTACACTAGATCACACACTGGATAGGAATGGAGAGGAACCTTATCTTTCTTCTGCTACCACACTTAGCAGTATTGTCAGGAAGTACAGCTTGTGTGACATTTGGAGAGCAGAACATCCAGGAGTGAGGCAGTACACATGCGTCAAAGCATCTCACCACCACGTTAATGCAGTCCGATTAAATCGTTTTTGCATGAGCAGAAACAACAGAAACAACAGTTTTAAAAACTATCATCCTTCCCAACAATTTTATTGACCATCAGACCTGCACACTAGAAATAAGTTTATAAAGTCACAGTGCACCAGCTGTTACTGCCAGTTTAATCTCGGACTCTTACACGATGCTTCATTCTGTAAAAAAAATTAGTTTTCTGCACAAAGTGGCAGCAACAGAAGGAGGAGTATGAAGATATTGTTCAATGGTGGGAAGTAGGAAAAGCACAAATTCTAATTCTTTTAGAACTACATGGCATTCTCAAACAGCCTCAAAAAAATCAACCATCAAGCCCTCGAGAAGGAAATCACCAAAAGTGAGGATGAACTCTGGAAAAGTGGGAGAGCTGAAAGAGAAAAGCTCTGGAATCACTGTTCCATAAACAAGCAAAAGGAGCTTTAATCAGGGCTCGCTTCTCCTCACTAAGAGAAAAAAAGAGCCGTTAATCCTCATTACCTAAAATCTCGAGCTTCTGAAGAACGTCTCTAGGTTACGTATGTAAGCCTAGTTCCCTGAGGGAATGAGACTCTGCGTCAAAAGGCTTTGGGAATGTCCTGCGTTGTCCACGCTTTGAATCCCGTTTAAAATCCAGCCAAATGGAAAGTCGTGACGTCATTGGTGGGCGACGTTGCGTAAACCAGGAAGCTATAAAATGGCTGAGCGTTGGTAGTGACATTAGCTTCTAAAAAAGAAAAGGTAAGCGCTGCAGGGATGCAGGGATTATGGCCTGATTACGCAGTGTCTCGTTCCCTCGGGGAACTAGGGTTACATACGTAACCTAGAGACGTTCGCTTTCAGGAACTCAAGCTGTGTCGAACCGCTTCGGTGAACGAGTGTCCAATCACACCAAACTGACCAGTCCCTGCCTAGCGTGTCTGGGCACCACCAGCGTGCAGGACAGAGGTGCCAGGAGTGGCTCTGATGTCGAGGTCGTAAAACCTGACAAAGGTCAAAGAGGTGGACCAGCTCGCAGCGTTACATATGTGCTGTAGGGGAACCCCCGTGGACCAGGCCGTAGAGGCTGCCATACTCTGGGTTGAATGAGCATTGATTTCGAAAGGAGTGGAAAGACCAGAGGACTCATAACCAGAGGAAATAGCATCCACTATCCATCTGCTGAGAGTCTGCTTATTGGCAGGTAAACCTTTCCTGTGAGGGCCATAGCAGACAAACAGTTGCTCCGACTTTCTCCACAGACTTGTGAAGGTGCGGGCTGAGAAGCTTTGCTCTGAAAGCAAACCTCAGGAACCTCCTGTTAGCAGGAAGGATGGCTATGTGGAAATAGGCTGTCCCTTAGATTTTTCGTGACAAACCAGTCCTCAGGCGTGAACTGAGCCATGACCTCTTTGAGGGTAAGCATCCTGAACCTGAGCCTCATGAGTGAGTGGTTCAAGGAGCGTAGATCTAGGATCGGCTTCGATCTGCCGTCCTTCTGTGGAACAACGAAGTACTGGCTGTAGTAACCTGACTCTGACTAAGAGGGGAACCACTTTGATGGCCCCTTTCCTTAGGAGAGTGTGCACTTACTGCTCCAAGACCAGAGCCTGCTTGTGTCCCACCATGGTGGAGGAGAGGACCCAAATTGAATCGAGTAGCCCACCTCTATTGTACGCAGGACCCACCGAGATACGTCTGGCAGCTCTTTCCAACTGCCAAGAAATTTCTCAATGAAACCAGCCTCTTGAGGTCTCTAACCTCCCAGAGCAGCGGGTCTCCTCCATCCGCAGCGATCTCTCGGGCGGGAAGGGAGGTAGACACACGCTGGAGGGAGGCTGCACCCCAAAGCACATCCTGTTGGAGGGCTAACAGCGTGGCCTTCTGTGCCAAGGCATCCAATCAGGGAACCAACCCCTCGGGTCTGGCCCCAGACCATCTTAGGGCGGCTGGATCTGCAGCCATTAAGCCACCTGAAAGGCGCCGAGTCTCCTCCATCCACAGCGATCTCTCGGGCAGGAATGGAGGGAGACCCCCGCTAGAGGGAGGTTGTGCCCCAAAGCACGTCCTGTGGCAGGGCTAACAATCTGGCCTTCTGTGCCAAGACACCTGACACCTTTCAGAAGAAACCTTTTCGTTGGAGCCTCTGGAGATGCGGGGGTAACTACAGTGATCTTTCGGGAGGCTGCACTCCAAGGCACATCCTGTGGCGGCACTAATAGCCTGGCTTCCAGGTGTTGACTGGGAGGTACGGGCACTGTGCAAGGTGTAGACCATCCCCCTCAATGCAGGGTGCTCTGATTGTCAGGGCTGCTTCACCACCGCTTATTTGTTCAAGGAGAGGACAACCCTCAGGTTGTCGAACTCCTTCGAATTGGGCCTAAAGCGCCAAACGGCTACAATCATCTCTTTCAAGAGCCGATTAAGCATGCTTTACTCCCAAACAAACAACACAAAGCTCGTGCGAAAGTTAGTTTGTTTCCTAGCCATGCTGCAAAGATTCACACACAAAGCACTTCCCTGAACAACAGAAGCTAATGTCATTACCATCGCTCAGCCATTTTGTAGCTTCCTGGTTTACGCGACGTCGCCCACTGATGACGTCATGAATTGCCTGTTGGCCGGATTTTACACGTGATTCAGAGCGTGGGCAACACGGGGCCTTCCCAAAGCATTTTGACGCAGATCGAGTTCCTGAAATGGAACTGGAGACCAGTACCACTGCTGTGTACCAACTATAAGATTCTTGCAAAGTGTCTTTCAAACAGACTAAAACTGGTTTTAGATCACATCCTTAATGACTACCAAACATACTGTGTACCAAACAGAACAATAATGGACAACCTCTTCCTCATACATGACATAATTACATCAGCCAGCCAGATCTGGGACTGTTCTCTATTGACCAGGAAAAAGCCTTTGATAGAGTTGATCATAAATATTTATTTGAAACCCTTAAAGCTTTTGGTTTAGGTGAAAATTTTATTTCATGGGTAAAACTTTTTTATACTGGAGCTGCTGCATTGTTGAAGGTGGGGGTTTGGGCTAAGCTTCCCAGTACAGGTGCACAGGGGCATCAGGCAGGGCTGCCCACTATCAGCTCAGATGTACTCATTGGCAAATGAGCCGCTGCTTCGCCAGCTGAAAGAAAAACTACAAGGATTTTGTGGTGAAGGTTTTGAAATCAGACAAATCACTTTCTCTGCTTATGCTGATGATGTCATAGTAATTATAAGAGGTGACAGTGACGTATTAGTTTTTATAGATGTTTCATTTAACTATGTAAAGTCTTATCAGCCAAAGTAAATTGGGCTGCCAGTACTTTCAGGTCGAGTCAAGTGAAGAAAAGAAGGTGTAAAGATTCTAGGTGTACATAAAGGGAAAGAAGACTACATGCAGAAAAACTGGTAGAACATGGTGGAGAAAATGTGTGACCGGTTGTCTCGATGGTCCTGGGTGCTACCCCAGCTTTCAAGTGTTACAGAAGAAGTTTACTCACTTTTTCTGGGCGGGACAGCACTAGATACAAGCTGCTGCATTCTACCTCCCTGTCCTGGAGGGGGGTTAGGGTCTGATGGACATCCAAAACAGAATCGGACCTTCAGCTTCAAGCTGCACAAAGACTCCTGTATTCAACACCATGCTGGGCAGACACAGCTCACACCCTACTGCGAACTGTGAACGTTTTTAAATACGATGTGGAACAGTTTTTAACCAGAGTGTGCAACACGGAATTAAGAGACTTTTCTCCTTTTTACAGAGCTGTTCTAACAGCCTGGACACAAATTTAAAGTCCAAAGGAACTTTTTATATTCTGGACACTGGAGGCAGAATGAACCTCTTTTTAACAATCCACTAATCCGACACAGGTACTGGAACACAGGAGCATACAAATCATCATGGCAAAAGCGGGATGCACAAAGATCACAGACCTGAGGAATGGTGCCAGATGGAGAAGCCCAGAAGAGATGTGCAGCTTGACAGGCATCAAGTCTAAAAGGTTCATGAAGCTCATGATAAAGAGCATCCCTTCAGCACTACCCTCTGCCTTCAGACGGAGCTTTGAGGAACATGGAGAAGCAGAACAAGATCCAGGAAACCACAACTACTTTCCTCACTTGGAGGTTTCAGCTGCGGTGGAGGTGGAGCCAGAAGAAGGCTCTCTTCTAAGCTTCGAGACCCCTCAACTGGAGGACTTTGAGAAAACCTCGAAAAAGGCACTGTACAGCAGATGCATAACAGCACAGCACGCTCAAGGACTGCAAAGAGTCAAAGTGGTCAGAAGTGTTTGAACCAGACTCATATCCTTTGGGTTATTTATTTATTTATTTATTTATTTATTTATGTATGTATTTATTTATTTATTTAATTTTATGCACCTACTGAGCATGTTATCAATAGTTTCGGTACTAATGAGAAATGTTAATATAGTGGAATGTTAATCTAGCTTTCTCTCTCTTTCTCTCTCTCTCTTTCTCTCTCTCTTAATCTCTTTATCTCTCTCTCTTTATCTCTCTCTCTTACTCTCTTTCTCTCTCTCTGCGCATGTACGGGGGAAGGGTGACCGTGTCGTGTAGAGTGCGAGAGCGGTTGGCGTGTTGCCAATTTTCCGGTGTTTTTTTTTCGCTTTTTATTTGTTGACTTTTCGCAAATTCTTCCTTTAAACATCTAGAAACAATCTCATGTGTGTGTGTGTGTGTGAGTTTGTGTACTAGCATGCCTGTGCGGGCAGGTGTGTGTGTGCAGTGTTGGGCAGTAACGCATTACTTTTGACAGTAACTAATACTGTAATGCGTTACTTTTAAAAATAAAGTAACTTCGTTACCGTTACCGTATGGTTCGTTACCCGTTACTTTTTTTAATGAATTAATTTGGGCTGAAGTGTAGACTACACCCTAACCTGCTTACAGCAGCATCGCATTGTAGGATTGGTGGATGAACCACTGTAAACACGAAGAAGACGCACTGTGGGCGTGTCTCCGTTTATTCAGGTCTGTGCAGCAGTAATGCCGAGGCGAGGCGAGAGCAAGACGAGTTTCTCAAAGTGGAAATATGATCATTATTTCACTTTAGTTGAGTATAAAGACAAAAACCTTTAAGTCAAATGTAAGCTGTGTCTTTCTGGTTCGAAGCTCGTATCTACTGCGATAAACAGCAACTCCAATCTTTTGAAACACCTCCAGGACCTCCATGCTAGAAGCTATGCGCTAACCCGGTGTTCTGTTCTACATTGTTGATAGTTTTCCTACTTCAGCTGTGAAAGGAACATGTTTAAGAGCTCAACACAACAGCAGAAGCCACTTTAGTTTTTGATTGTGAATATATTATTCAGCTTGTTTTATTATTTATTTCAGAAATCCTTGTGATATATTCAGTTTGTGCTGCTCTGACTTTAATAAAATAGTGTTTAAAAATTACTGTGTTTAAGTCAGTTTTGTGTTTGTAGACCATAACACATAAAAGGGCATTAATTGGAACATTAAAGAACGTTCTTTAAAAAAGTAACTAAAAAGGTACTTTTAACAGTAACGCATTACTTTTTGGTGTAAATAATTAACAAAGTAATTAAGTTTTTTGATTGAAGTAACGAGTAACTGTAACTAGTTACTATTTTGTAGTAACTAGCACAACACTGTGTGTGTGTGTGTGTGTGTGTGTGTGAGAGAGTTTTTAGCATGGCGTCTTCGAGCGTGAGGCTGTTTAAAAGGTGTGCAGGTGGTGTGCGGGGCGAGTGTCTCTGCCTCCTGCATGAACAGTGCAATCATGGTTTTCATAAATAATCTTGATAAAGTGACCAAACTTATCCAGAAAGGAATTGTTATAAATAATGAATTTATACTGGTTTCTCCCCTCAGTTCTCCTGCAAAAAAAGTTATGCTTTCAAATGTCCCTCCTTTCATAAGTGATGAGGCGATTCTTAAAGAGCTGTCTCGGTACGGGCAAACCGTCTCCGTCATGAAAAAAGTCCACCTTGGCTGTAAGTCCCCACTGATTAAGCATCTGGTGTCTTTCAGGTGGACGGTTTTTACGGTCTTAAATGAAGGTCTTGAGGAACTAAACGCGGTTTTTAAGTTCCGGATTGATGGGTTCGGTTATAAAATTTTTATTTCCACCGATGCAGAAATAAAATGTTTTAAATGTGGTCAAATTGGACATCTTTTCGTGCCTGTCCTGAAAGACAGAGTGACCCCGGTGTTTCCAAGTGACCCGGGGCAGGAAGCCCTGGGAGAAGCGCCGATCAGCAGAACCGGACCGGGAGAAGCCCTGTTGGCAGAACCGGAGCAGAAGGAGCCGAGTGAAACTGGAAAAGTCACAGTGGAATCCGGAGCAGTGCTGGAGCTGTCTGCACTGGCAGAGGCAAGCACAGGGGTGCCAGGAGACACCAGTCACTGGAGACCAGTGCAAGGGGACGGGGGAGACATAGAGGCTCTTCCTCTTTTTAAAGTTCCAACAAAGTGGAAGAAACGAGGTAGAGGACAAGGAAAAAAACAGGCCAAAAAAAAGTTAAAGGCAGATGAAGCAGAATCAGACAGTGATGATGGCATGTCTGATTCCGTATTTAATCAGGAGGAAGTGCTAAATGTTTTGTGTACTGCTGAAGACATAAAAGATTTTTTAAGAACCACCAAGTGGCAAAAGAACATATCAGTTAAAGAGTTTTTCCCAGACTGTAAAGAGTTTGTCTACGATGTCAAACATTTTAGAAGGTTCCTTTACTGAGCAAGAAATTTTCCGGCTAAAGAAGCTGATAACGAAGGTCAATAGTGAGAACTCTGACGAAAATTAATAAAGTGTGCAGTGGGTTTTATTTTGAAGTGTTTTTTTTCCATTCGTATGTTTTTATCTATATTTAATTTTGATGGAAGGAATCCAGATTGCGAGTTTTAACATAAACAAAGTGAGAGAAGCTGTATGAGCTCATTAAGCAGAAAAGTGTTCATGTTGTGATGTTAGCAATGCTCTCCCTGGCAAAATTAGTTTGATTTTATGGTTTTAAGAACCAGCTGACATTTTTTACAAAATGATTTATTTTTCCAGTAGGCATCTTAGACCACTGCATAGTTCAGTGCACCATCAGTAAAAAGAATGTGAAACCTAAGAGTGCCTACTGGCATTTTAACACCACACATTTAGAAGATGCTAATTTTAGAGAGTCTTTTATTTTTTTTTTTATGGAACTGTTTTAAACTTGAGAAGGAGCTTTTAACTCCCTACAGCAGTGGTGGGATGTAACAAAAGCACAACTAAAAATTTTCTGTCAACAGTACACTCTCAATGTCATAAGAGGCATTGCCAGATCTCTGAAAGCTCTGGAGATAGAGACAGTGGAACTCCAGCATTTGGAGGCCACAGGAAATCTAGGGCATATTGAAGCCCTCAAAAACAAAAAAGCCCAAATGAATGACTTGTTATGTACTCCTTTTAGAGTGTACAGAGGGATCAGGCAGGGCTGTTTACTGTTAGGAATGTTTTACACTCTAGCAATTGAACCTCTTTTAATCAATCTAAGAAATGATCTTTCTGGTTATAATATTTCACATGACAATGTTTCACTTTACCTGTCAGCATATGCAGATGACTTGGCAGTAATGGTGGGATCCCAGTCTGACGTAAATGTTTTAACTGATGTTTTAAGAAACTCTGAAATTTTATCATCAGCAAAAGTAAACTGGGAAAAAAAGTAAAGCAGTTTTAGTTGGCGAGTGGGGAGCCAACACTCCCAGGAGGCTTGGTGTGGAAAAAAGTGATGAGTTTTTAAATAAAACTGGGAAGGCACTGTAGAGCACATCAAGGACAGACTGAGCAGGTGGAAGCGGCTGGTTCCAAAGATGTCCTACAGGGGGCGAATGCTGGTGATAAACAACCTGGCAGTGTCGTCTCTGTGGTACAAGCTGGCATATGTGGATCTACCACCAAACCTGCTAGCGAACATCCAGGCTCTGCTAGTGGACTGCTTCTGGGATTGTCTGCAAGGGATTCCGCAATGTCCTCCATCTGCCCAAGGAGGAAGGGGGACAGGGGCTGATTCATCTCGCCAGCAGAACTGCAGCCTTTCACCTCCAATTCATCCAGGGACTCCCAACCAGGCCCAGGAACCTGGTATGGAGAACAGCAGCCAGTGGACTTTTGCACATGGCAGGAGGACTGGGGCTGGACAGAACTATGTTTTTAGTAGACACAAACATGCTGGATGTGTCTGGATTACCAGTCTTTTACCACAGACGTTTTAAAATGGTTTTTTTTAAACAGATTAAAGGCTACGGAACACTACACTGGCTGCTGGAGGAGCCCTTGGTCTACGGAAGTCATCTAAACATCTCTGGTGCAACCATCCCCACACTGTCCAGAGCTCTGATCTCCTCAAGGATCATCACACTCCGGGAACTGGTGAACATCGCAGGGATAGAGGGAGGACTTGCCAGCATGTATGGGACCATAGTGGCTGCACGTCACTAACCGGCTCCTACATCGCTGGAGGTCTACAGAAACAGTAGAGGAGTGCATTCAACCGCAGGACTGTAAAATTGGTGAGATTGGTTCTACAGAGGAGGAACCCAGGGGACATAGTGACAGTTTTGGGGAAACTGCTCTACAAGGCCTGTGTTAAGGTTTTAAATAAGAATAAACTGAGTGGGAGAAACTTTTTTTCACGTTTTTTAAGTTTTTCAAGTTTCTTTAATGTGAATTTAACTTTTCAGTGTTTTGTTCTTGGTTTTAGGTTTGTCAGGAGAAACAGGTTTATGTGCCAACTAATTAATTATATTTTTGGTCAAGCGAAAATGGCCAAATACCTGAGCAGGAAAATCAAATTGGCTCAAAATGCAGACTGTGATGCCCTCAGAATCTTCTCTAGACTTACAAAATCCAGGATTTTTGTTAATTTGAACTTTTACAAGAGTACATGGGATCTGAAGATGTTCGAGGCTGTGTGGTGTTGTGGAGAAGCTCTGTGTTCAGTAAAAGAGAAAGAATTGTTGTTTGCACCAGAGCTCAGCTAAATAATCACACCAACCCCCATCTAAATAAAACAAGACAATGACGTTTTTTATCTATTATCTATTTATTCAACTAATGAGTCCTGATACCATCCAGGACTTATGTCGAATGAAAAAGTTGTAAAATTCCAAAAGTCTCTCTCTCTCTCTCTCTCTCTCTCTCTCTCTCTCTCTCCATCCCCCTTCCTCAATCTTTTTCTCTCTCTCTTGCTCTCTCTTCACGCCCCCCCTCTCTCTAGCTGTCTTTCCTCATGTCTCTCTTTTTGTCTCTCCTTCTGGTGTATTTATGAGGAAATGAATACACAGGCTCTGTGGAGCCTCACGCTAATGCAGAGCGAGGGAGTGCTAATGTAGCACTAATTAAGGAGACGAGTATTGATTAAAGTATTTAAAGTAATTAAAGGCCTCATTGAGCGTCGCAGAGCTGAGATCCGTTAGTTTCATCAGTTTTTCAACATTAATCTAACTTTTCATTTGTATGCATATGAAGAAAAGAAAGTGTTACTAAGCAGAGCTTCACAATCATCTAAATCCAAATCATGAATCGGAATCAGAAAACATTAAAAATGTTTAAAAATAAATCAGTACATTGGTATTAAACCCTGATAGGAATCTCAGTCTGAAACATAATTAATAAAAAGCTTTGCTCTGATTCATGCTCATGTTACCTTTAATCTATTACTCATTCTCCATCTCATCTCCATCCAATCTCTACCTCATCTCCATCTAATCTCTACATTATCTCTACCTCATCTCCATCCAATCTTTACCGCATCACCATCTCATCTTCATCCAATCTCTACCTCATCTCTCATGATGAGGTAGAGATTAGATGGAGATGAGGTGGAAATAAGGTAGATATTAGATGGAGTTAAGGGTAATGACGAGGTAGAGATGAGGTAGATATTAGATAGAGATGAGGTAGAGATTAGATGGAGATGAAGTAAAGATTAGATAAGGTAGAGATTAGATGGAGATGAGGTAAAGATGAGGTAAAGTTTAGATAGAGATGAGGTAGAGATTAGATGGAGATAAGGTAAAGATGAGGTAAAGATTAGATAGAGATGAGGTAGATCTTAGGTGGAGACAAGGTAGAAAGTAGATTGGGGTTGAGGTAAAGATGAGGTAGAGTTTAGGTGGAGATGAGGCAGAGAGTAGATGGAGTTGCGGTAGAGATGAGGTAGAGATAAGGTGGAGATGAGTTAGAGATTAGATGGAGGTGAGGTTAAGATTGGGTAGAGATTAGATGGAGATGAGTTAGAGATGAGGTGGAGATGAGTTAGAGATTAGTTAGAGTTAGAGACTTTATCTCCACCTCATCTTCACCTAATCTCTACCTCATCTCCACCTCATCTCGTTCTCATCTCCACCTCATCTGCATTAAATCTCTCTCATCTCCACCTCATCTCCACCTACTCTCTAACTCATCACCTCATTTCCATCTAATCTCCACCTCATCTCTACCCTGTCTTTACCTTTTCTTTAACCTATTTCTTCCCCATCTTCACCTTATTCTTTCTTTTTTTTTTTTGTCCTGACATTTAGTGACCAACACCTGTGTGTAAGTAACTCCTCCCACTGTGTGACATCACCACCTCCAGCCAATAGAAGCACTAGAAAGCCCCCCCGCTGTATTCACAGGGTGTGTAAGTGTGTGATGAAAGTGCTGAAGTGCACTCTGACTCTCTGTACGTGACTTTCTAGTGAAATTCTCTCCAGAGCTCGGTGGTGTGATGGTAATTATCCCTGCTTAGATTAGACGCATGGCAGCGTCGTCACGTGCACGCCGCCTGTTTACAAACGAGCTGTGATTAGCACACGCACGCTTCGATGCTGTGACGAAAAGTGTGATAAAACTACTTTCTCCATTCTGTCGGAACAGAGGAGCCAAGAGAAGAAAGAGAAAGAGGGGGGGTTCATGCTATTAATAATTAACACACAGACTGTACACACAGGGAGGATAAACCTTTTTTAATACACAAAAACACACACACACACACACAACAACCCCTTACACCTACACACACATACAAACACACACACACGTACATACGCACACATACACACCCATACACACATATACATACACAAACACACCTGGACATACACACATGCACACACATACAGACACACACAAAAACACTCACACACACACACACATACACACACATAGACACACATAGACATAAGCACAAATACATACCGTACACACATACATACGCACACTTTCACATACATGCACACACACATACAGACACCTACACGCACACATAGATACACACACATCCCCATATACACAAACGTATATACACACACACACACACCTACCTACATACACACACAAATATATATATACATATACGTACACATAAACATACACATACAAACATATGAACACACACAAACACAAACATACACACACGTACACAAACACACACATGTGGTGTTATTACTGATTATAACACTGACATTAATTTGTGACTGATTCTTTTCTCTGATCTCCTACAGTACAAAGTGTGTAAAAGCCAATGTGCTGAAACTGGAGACTCCTTCCATAAAGACTAAACTCTTGATGATGAACATGATGAAAACACTCCTGTGACCAAGCAGTTACTATTGAAACATTAACACCGCTAAATTTAACTGCAGAATTCTAAGCGAGATTTCTCATATTTCAGTCTGGGTGTTTTCCTGTATGGAGTTGTGTGTGAATGAAAACTATGCTGTGAGATACGAAGCCGAATCTTCGGTTTGAATAGATAAATCTCTCGGTAAACATTAGATCTGCCCCAAACAGCAAGGTCGTCCTTGTTGGCTTTTAAAACAGATTCTGTGTTGCCTTGAAGCGAGTCCATCTGCTCTTTGTCACATTACTAACAAGCACTAATGAGTAGCGGAGGACATTAGGACGAGACCGCACGAAACTCAGTGATTTGGTTTTATTGTCATTTGCGTCATGTCCTCAATCGCACAGAAAGTCCACGTGAACGCTCGTCAGCCTGGAGGAGTGACCGGGTAATACTCTGGATAGAACTCATTTTAATATGCCTCAGTCGTTAGGCTTAGGAGGATTGTATTTGAAATCAATATCTCTGCCACACTCTGCCGTTCCTCTTCCCCTTTCAGCCTTCTTTTTTTTCCAGGGCTTAACGTGAGGGGGTGTCTCACTCAGTCATCGTTAGTATTCAGTAACACGCTCGTTTCAGCGCTTGCCTCCTGATGAGGCTGTAAATGTTTCTCTATAATGGTGCTCAGAAAGTCTACAACAGGAATCGCAGCTGTCCAAAAAAGAAAGAGAAAAAAGATTAGTTTTTGGATTTACCTGGAGTGAACCCCAAAAATCAGATTTACCTGAGGATATTAAGATGTGCAACAGAGCTCATGACTCATCACTTATTTATTCATTCTTCTTCACTAAAGAGTTCCTGGAATCTGTCTTGGAGGGGTTGTAGGTATGGATGATGAGCAAAGAAGTTTCTTGAAAACAACTTGTAACTTCAAGGCCCTCACAGACAGGTGCAGATGAGGCTTAAAGCAGCGTGCAGTGACAGTGTTGGGATTCAAAACTTTTTAAACAGATGTAATGTATTATGCACAGAGCTAGCGTTAGCCATTAGCTAACACACCTGGTGAAGGCAAAGAGATCCTACTTCTAATAAAGCTTCCTCTCTCCATATCCAATTAACACACACAGAGGAGGACAATCAAATTGAAGCACACACACACACACACACACACACACACCCATCTTGTGTGTCCAAGATGGCGACGCGGCAGTAGCTCGCAGCGGCCGCTCAGGACCCAAAATGGTGCTAATTTCATTTTGTAGCCCGCCCTACACATGGACATCGGAGCAACCGGTGTCTCTGTGTACAAACACAAATCACTGAAAGAACTCAGAAAAACCCAAACAACACAATTAACGATGACCTGCGGCAGAAGCTACGCGACCCTGGACAATAAATTAGACTACATCAGACTCCAACAAGCTACTCGGCGTGAGTACAGACACTGCTGCATTTTTGTGTTTACTGAGACGTGGCTGAGCGACAGAGTTCCGGACGCCGCCATCCAGCTGGACGGGCTAGCCGTGTTTCGTGCCGACAGAAATGCAGCTCTGTGCGGTAAGACTCTCGGCGGCGGTCTGTGTGTTTACATCAACACGTAATGGTGTAAGAACTCTGTGCTTGTTTCCACCTACTGCTCATCGCTGCTGGAGTTTATTGTTGTGACATGTAGACCTTTTTATTTACCACGGGAATTCACCACCGCTATTGTGCTCGGAGTGTACATACCACCTAGCGCTAATGCTAAGGAAGCGCTCAGTGTGCTCTACAGGACCATTAGCGAACTTCAGAACACACACCCTGACGGATTGTTTATAGTCGCCGGAGATTTTAATCACCCAAATCTCAGGACTGTGCTTCCCAAATTCTATCAGAATGTGGACATCTGGGGCGCATACCGGGCAAAGCCCCGCCCCCACCTCGGGTACTCAGACCACATCTCTGTTATGTTGATCCCAGCATACAGACCACTCAGCATGTGCTCAAGACCAGCTCGAAAACAAGTGAGAACCTGGCCAGCAGCATCCATGTCTGCTCTCCAGGACTGTTTTGAATGCACTGACTGGGACATGTTCAGGGAAGCTGCAACCAATGGCGATTTCATCAACTTGGAGGAGTACACGTCAGTGACCAGCTACATTGGCAAGTGCATTGATGACGTGACCATCTCCAAGACCATCACTACACGCTCCAACCAGAAGCCATGGATGACCGCCAAGGTGCGTGCGCTGCTAAAAACAAGAGACTCTGCCTTTAGAACAGGGGACAAGACGGCCTTAAAAACAGCAAGGGCCAAACTGTCCCGTGCCATCAGAGAGGCGAAGCGAGCACACACCAAGAGAATCCAAGGGCACTTCCAGGACAGCGGAGACACCCGGCACATGTGGCAGGGCATCCAGGCGATCACAAATTACAAGACCACATCACCTGCTTGTGACCGTGACACCTCCCTCCCAGATGTGCTGAACGACTTCTACGCCCGGTTCGAGGTGCAGAACAACATGGTGGCAAGGAAGACCATCCCTCCTCCCAGTGACCAGGTGCTCTGTCTAACCACAGCTGAAGTGAGGAAAACTCTATGCAAAGTTAACCCACGGAAGTCTGCTGGACCAGACAACATTCCTGGCAGAGTGCTCAGGGAATGTGCAGAACAGCTAGCGGATGTCTTTTCCGACATCTTCAACATCTCCCTGAGCAGCGCCACTGTTCCCACCGTGCACTCCTGACCAAATTTTCTTTGGAGGTGACTTCTTCCAAAACTGCCTTCTACAAGGAAAAGCTTGAGGCCTCTGCACAAGATCCTCGTAAGCTTCACAACATCTTCTCTTCTCTACTAAACCCCCCTGCTGCACCTGCTCCATCCTCCCTGACTGCTAATGACTTTGCCTCCTTCTATGATGAGGAGATTAGGAAAATCTGCCAGACCTTCACTTCCTCTCCAACAATGATTACACAACACAGCCAACAATCCACTACGTCTCTGTCAAGCTTCTCAACCTTAACAGAAGATGAGATACTGCAAGTCATCCGATCCTGCAATCCCACCACCTGTCCTCTGGATCCAATCCCTTCAACTACGCCCAGACCATCACGCAAGATCTCCTGCCCTTCATCTCCACAATCATCAATGGGTCATTAACATCTGGCTATGTACCAACTACCTTCAAGCAAGCAAGGGTCATTCCTATCTTGAAGAAACCGGCTCTGGATCCATCAGACATCAACAACTACAGACCGGTATCACTCCTTTCCTTTCTTTCTAAGTCTTTGGAACGCACTGTTTTTAACCAACTGTCTGTCTATCTCTCACAGAACAACCTCCACGATCCGAACCAGTCTGGGTTCAAAGCGGCACATTCCACAGAGACGGCCCTATTGGCTGTTTCTGAGAAACTACATGCTGCCTGGTCAGCCAAGCTATCATCTGTACTTATCTTTCTGGACCTTTCAGCAGCATTTGACACAGTCAACCACAAGACACTTTTGTCAACCCTCAAGAGCCTTGGTATCTGCGGAACAGCATGAGAATGGTTTGCTTCCTACCTGGAAGGTCGCTCATACCAGGTAACATGGAGGGGATCCACATCTGCCCCATGCAGACTCACCACTGGTGTCCCACAAGGCTCAGTACTTGGTCCCCTCCTTTTCTCCTTATACCCACTCCATTGGTGAAGTCATATCCTCACATGGGTTTTCTTATCACTGCTATGCAGATGACACTCAACTCATCTTTTCTTTCCTCCATCAGATACCACAGCTTCCGCTCGGATCTCAGCATGCTTGTCAGACATATCTTTATGGATGAGGGCTCACCAACAAACTCAACCCCAGCAAAACAGAACTGCTGGTCATCCCAGGTGATTCATCTCCAGGTCAAGATCTACAAATAACACTTCATGACTCTCTGCTCTCCCCTTCAGCCACTGCTCGTAACCTTGGGGTAACTATGGACAATGAACTGTCTTTTTTCCCACATGTCGCTAATGTTGCTCGTTCTTGTCAATTTCTTCTCTATAACATCCGAAGGATTCGACCATTTCTGTCCATACAGGCTGCCCAGTTGCTTGTTCAGTCTCTTGTCATTTCAAGACTGGACTACTGCAACTCTCTGCTGGCAGGTCTTCCCCTGAACGCTATTCATCCACTGCAAATGATCCAAAACGCAGCTGCACGACTTGTGTTCAATCAGCCCAAGTTTTCCCACACCACCCCACTGCTGCGCTCCCTTCACTGGCTTCCAGTAGCTGCACGTATCAGATTCAAAACACTGATGCTTGCCTACAAGGCCAAAAATGGACCAGCACCATCTTACCTCAGTGACCTCATCACATCTCGCACTGCACCACGCTGTCTGAGATCCTCCAGCACTGCTCGACTGGTACCACCTTCTCTCAGAATGAGAGGTAAGTACAATTCAAGGCTCTTCTCTGTTCTGGCACCGAGGTGGTGGAATGAACTTCCCCTAGATGTCCGTACAGCAGAGTCCCTGATTATCTTTAAGCGACGACTGAAGACCTACCTCTTCCTTAAATACCTAAATTAGCACTTTCCAAGTTTGTAGAATTCGAGTTATATTTATATTGAGTTTGTATTCTTGCGTACCAGTGTAGATTTATTCACTACTAGAGATTTAAAGCACGTTTGTACGTCGCTCTGGATAAGGGCGTCTGCTAAATGCCGCAAATGTAAATGTAAATGTACGTGCCTCAAGACGACGACCATCATTCCTGTGCCGAAGAGGTCTTCTGTCTCCTGCCTCAGTGACTATTGTCCCGTTGCACTCACACCCATCATGATGAAGTGCTTCAAGATGCTCATCATGAGGCACATAAAGACCCAGCTCCCACCCGCAGTGGACCCCATGCAGTTCGCGTATCGTCCAAACCGCTCCACCGCACCTGATCGAGAAGCTGAGAGACCTCAGTCAGTATGGATCGGGAACAGCATCTCCAGCACCACCACACTGAGCACGGGAGCCCCCCAGGGCTGTGTGCTCAGTCCACTGCTGTTCACTCTGCTGACTCACAACTGTGCACCAACGCACAGCTCGAATCATATCATCAAGTTTGCCGATGACACGACCGTGGTGGGTCTCATCAGCAAGAACGACGAGTCAGCATACAGAGAGGAGGTGCAACGGTTAACAGCCTGGTGTGGAGCCAACAACCTGTCTCTAAACATTGACAAAACTGAAGAGATGGTTGTTGACTTCAGGAGAACACAGAGTGACCATTCTCCACTGATCATCGATGGATCCTCAGTGGAGATCGTCAAGACCACCAAATTCCTTGGTGTTCATCTGGCGGACAACCTCACCTGGTCACTTAACACCAGCTCCATCACCAAAAAAGCCCAGCAGCGTCTCTACTTCCTGAGAAAGCTAAGGAAAGCTCATCTCCCTCCCCCCATCCTGACCATGTTCTACATAGGGACCATCAAGAGCACCTTGAGCAGCTGCATCACTGCCTGGTTTGGGAACTGCACCGTCTCGGATCGCAAGACCCTACAGATGATAGTGAGGACAGCTGAGTAGATCATAGTCATAGAGTCTCTCTCCCCTCTATCATGGACATTTACACCACACGCTGCATCCGCAAAGCACACAGCATTGTGGATGACTACACACACCCATCACACACACTCTTTACCCTCCTACCATCAGGGAAACGGTTCCGAAGCATTCGGGCAGTTACATCAAGACTGTGCAACAGTTTTTTCCCACAAGCCATCAGGCTCCTCAACAAACATCTGAACTAAACTCTCTCATACACAAACTTACACACATCTGTGTGACCGACAAACATCTCAACAAACATCTGAACTGAACTCTCTCATACACAAACTTACACACAACTGTGTGGCTGATCTGAACAACCGGACTCAACACACATCATACACTTCGCACACCCAGGTTTCAGCACCATTCACACTTTTCATTATCGCAAAATGTTTACATGCCGTTTGTTGCTGATCTTCAGGGACTTGCTCTTTTTGCACAATATTCTGTCCAAATCCTTTGGTCACTGTTCAGTTTATTTTGATTGCTGCTATTGTAGAATTGCACAATTCTGTTTACATTTTTCTGTTTACATTTTTCTGCTACTGTGCACCTTATTCTGTCACGACAGGTTTTACTGGCGGAACTATTGTTATTTTTATTTTTATATTTTGTGTATTGTGTATTGTCCTGCACTGTCCTGTGTTGTCTTTTGCACTGTCTTGTGTTGTCTTTTGCATTGTCCTGTGTTGTCCTGCACTGTCTTGTGTTGTCTTTTGCACTGTTTGCACCAGTTGCACACATGCACTTTATGTGGCGAGGATCTTAGTTCCTGGCCCTGTGTTCTTCTGTTCTGTGACTGTTGTTTTATGTTGTTTTATGTAGCACCTGGGTTCAGGAGGAACGTTGTTTCATTTCACTGTGTACTGCATCAGCTATATTCAATTCAATTCAATTCATTTTTATTTGTATAGCGCTTTTAACAATGAACATTGTCTCAAAGCAGCTTTACACAGATAATGTGGTGATTAAATGTAAATATGTTCTTTGTAAGTATGTTTGTCCCCAATGAGCAACTGTGGCAAGGAAAAACTCCCGAGATGGCAAAGGAAGAAACCTTGAGAGGAACCAGACTCAAGAGGGAACCCATCCTCATCTGGGTTGCACCAAATGTCCATTTGAAGCATATATGCAAAGTTGCGGGGTACAGTGATGATGATCAGAAGCAAACTGCACTCCCGAGTCAGTGCAGCAGACCGCTGACACCAACTACAGTCCAATCCGTTCTCAAAAGCACCCGTTCTACTCCGGAATTACATGGAACCACCCAAGGTGTTGATGAGAGACCGTCCGAGCTGCACAGAAGTGTGAAGATCCACGGAGGAGAGGGGCAGGAACAGTGGTCACTGGAGCCTCAGGAGCATGTTTAACTCGACCGAAGAGAGAGAGAGAGAGAGAGAGAGAGAGAGAGAGAGGGTGACGGGAAGAGAAGGATATGGATTATTAAGTGTAACTATTGGTGTATGAAAGTTAATGTCACTGTGCAGTTTGGACTCCAGCAAGACTCGCTATGGCAGCATAACTAAAAGAGAGAACCAGAAGGTAACACAGACATGAGGGATCTCTGGGATAAGAGACGACCCACCACACCACCGTTCAACAAACCTGAGTGAACGTGTGAATGTGAGGGGACGACAGCATACTATATATGGTTGAAATGACAATAAAAGCTTCTTGACTTGACTTGACTGGACACACACGACACACACACCATGGACACAATTCACCTTGACTGTTGATTTCTGTAAAGCTGCTTGAGACAATGTCTTTTGTGTAAAGCGAAATAGAATTAAACTTGACTTGACACACACACACACACACACTCTTTAACTTTCTGAGTAATTGTGTAATCTTACATAAAAATAAATCTTGTGTAAAAGTTACATAAAATATCGAGTAGTGTTTGGATTAAGAAATTTGTAAGCTTTGCATATCTCATCAGGAAAATACATACCGACACACACACACATCAAGTTTGCCGACGACACTGTTGTGGTGGGCCTGATCTCCAACAATGACGAAACGGCCCACCTACAGGAGGTTAAAAACCTGGAGAGATGGTGCCAGGAGAACAACCTTCTTCTGAATGTCAGTAAGACTAAGGAGTTGATCGTGGACTTCTGCATGAAGCAGGAGTGGTCATACCAACCACTTATCATCACCGGGACTCCAGTGGAGAGAGTGGACAGTTTCCGGTACCTAGGTGTTCACATCACACAGGCCCTGTCTTGGTCCTGTCACATCCACACCCTGGTGAAGAAGCCCGGCAGCGTCTGTACCATCTGAGACGCTTAAGGGACTTTAAACTTTCCTCCCTGGTGCTAAAGGCTTTCTACACCTGCACTATTGAGAGCGTTCTGATGGGTAGCATCACTTGCTGGTTTATATATATATATATATATATATATATATATATATATATATATATATATATATATATATATAATCTTTATATATTTTATATTTTACATAGTTTATATATTTTATTTATCTGCCTTCTTTTTCCTTGTTATATTTTTCTCCCCATCCTATTCCCTCATGCCAGACAGTCGTATAAAGCATTTCACTGCATGTCATACCCTGTATGTATGTGACAAATACAATTTGATTTGATTTGATTTGATCTGATCAGAAATGTGAGGTTGGATTTTCCACTTGGCTCAAAGCAGGAGGAAAGAGGGTGAGTGAGGAAAAAAGTTTTAACTACCATCAGATATTGGAAGGTGTGATGAAAACCAGATTTAAACACTGAGCTTTCAGATTTGAACACACATTTAACCACCAGCCACTAATCTCTGACTAGTCTTGGATGACTAGAGTCAAACAAATGCTAACTGTTGATACCAGGGTCAGATTGCACAGCAAGCTTATTTAAGCATTTGATCCTGTACAGCCTTCTGACATTTTCTGAAGCTATTGTTACCTTTTAGCTCAATCAATGTTTCTCTTTACTCAGTAGGTGATGTTCTATAGTTCTAGACTGCTTGTCCACTAGTGATGGTTGTAGTATGGGTTCCTCCTCTGTCTCTGTCCCTTCCTTACACCATCAACACTTCCTCTATGAATCTCGAATACAAAAAGAAATAGTTAAGACAGTGCATGAACATTCATTCCATCATCTTCACCACTTTACAACGAAGCTCTTCCACTTTGCCTATTAGCATGTTTTTGGGATGGCGGGAAGAACCCTGTTGCCATCAGGAAGATCAGACAATAGCGTTCAAAATCTGCAACAAAACCCATCCAAGTGTTCGTTATCACATTACTCTACTACTGGAACCACTGTAGACAAGCCAAAATATCCTGATATCATGTCTGATCCTGTACAAACTACACCATCACATTTTGCTCCTCTTCATCTCACTCTACTGGCCCTTATCAGATATCTCAGTTCTTTACCATCACCTACACATAGTGACTTTTTAAGGAGTTTCAGGATTTACCTCTATTCTGGTCCTTAATCAGCACAATGCACAAAATACAGCTATTCCATGTGAGCTGGAGATGTTCTGGTATCCTGGTAACTGAAGAAATTGTTTACGTAAAATGAGACTACCTAATGAGAACCTTTCAATCGTGTTCCTGTGACTTTCTTAATACTGATTTCAGTTCCAAATAAATTAAATGTAACAAAAATGTAATTCCTGGCTTTCATACTGGCTTTGTGTATTGTCATGCTGGAACAGGTTCGGATCTCAAGGGAAAATGTAATGCTCCTGCATCCGAAGACATCCGATACAATTGTATGTCTTTAACTTTGTGCTACAGTTTGTTGAAGAACCACATATGGAAAAGTTAGGTGTCCCAATATTTTTGTCCATATAGTGTATGAAGAGAGATCAGAGAGGTCAATCGAGACAAAAGTTACAAAGTAACTCAAGAACTTTGAGGATGGATTTGGACGGTAATGTACTACATTACAGAATTGTACTACAATGTGCTCAGGACCACAGTTTGCATGAACAGTGTAAGAGTCCACCAATGAACAGTTTATAACCTCAACACCGATGAAACCCCCTAGAAGTAGGAATCCCCTTCTTCTTCACTGTCAAATTTCTCAACTATAGCAGTAGAAGAGATACTGCAAGTCTTCCAATCTTACAATCCCACCACCTGCCCTCTGGATCCAATCCCTTCAACTACACTTCAGACCATCTCACAAGATCTCCTGCCCTTCACCTCCACAATCATCAACGAGTCCTTAGCATCTGGCCGTGTGCCAACTAGCTTTAAGTGAGAGAGGGATATTCCCATCTTGAAGACACCTGCTTTGGATCCATTGGATATCAACAGCCACAGACCGGTATCGCTTCTCTCCTTTCATTATAAATCTCTGGAATCTCTAATCAACTGTGTGTCTATCTCTCACAGAACAACCTCATGATCCAAACCAGTCTGGGACCAAAGTGGCACATTCCACAGAGATGAACCTTTTGGCTGTTTCTAAGAAACTACCTGCTGCTTGAGCCAAGCCATCTGTCATCTGTACTTATCCTCCTCAACCTTTCAGCAGCATTTGACACAGTCAACCACTAGATTCTCTTATCTTCCCCTTAGGAGCCTTGGTATCCGCGGAACATCATGGGAATGGTTTGCTTCCTACCTGGAAGGTCGCTCATACCAGGTAACATGGAGGCGATCCACATCCGCCCCACGCAGACTCTCCACTGGTGTCCACATAGGTAACATGCCAGGTCCACATTTTCCCACACAGACTCTCCACTGTTGTCCCACAAGCCTCAGTACTTGGCCCCCTCCTTTTCTCCCTATATACTCACTCTCTTGGTAAGTTCATATGGGTTTTCTTACCACTGCTATGCTGATGACACTCAACTTATCTTCTCCTTCCCTCCCTAATAAATGAACAGCTTCTGCTCAGATCTCAGTATGCTTGGCATACTTCTTCATTGATGAGCGCTCATCAACAAAAACTCTACCCAAGCAAAACAGAACTGCTGGTCATCCCAGATGATTCTTCTCCAGGTCAAGACCTCCGAATATCTCTTCATGACTCTATGCTCTCCCCTTCAGCCACTGCTCATAACCTTGTGGTAACTATGGACAATCAATGGTCAGTTCCTTCTCTACACCATCCGAAGGATTCAACCATTTCTGTCCACACAGGCTGCCCAGGTGCTTGTTCAGTCTCTTGTGATTTTGAGACTGGACTACTGCAACTCTCTGCTGGCAGGTCTTCCCCTGAACGCTATTCATCCACTGCAAATGATCCAAAACGCAGCTGCACGACTTGTGTTCAACCTGCCCAAGTTCTCCCACACCACCCCACTGCTGCTCTTATACTGGCTTCCAGTAGCTGCACGCATCAGATTTAAAACACTGATGTTCACCTACAAGGCCAAAAATGGACCAGCACCATCTTACCTCAGAGACCTCATCACTCCTCACACTGCACCATGCTGTCTGAGATCCTCCAGCACTGCTCCACTGGTACCACCTTCTCTCAAAATGAGAGGTAAGTATACTTCAAGGTTCTTCTCTGTTCTGGAATGAACTTCCCCTAGATGTCTGTACAGCAGAGTTCCTGACTATCTTCATGCGATGGGTAAAGACCTTCATCTTCATGAAACACTTAAACTAACACTCCAAATTTGTTTTGTCTTTTTCCAAAAAAATAAATAAATAAATCCTCTCAACAGAGTTGTAGTGTGATTTATTTTAAGTTTGTAATCTTGTGAACCAGTGCAGATTTATTCATCAATAGAGACTTCGCTCTGAACATGGACGTCTGCTAAATGCTGTGAATGTAAATGTAATGAATGACCTTCGTCAACAACAAATTTACAGGCAATAAGATTCATTCTTTTAAACAACTTCATTACAGTTTTATCTCATCATCCATTATACATCATCCATTATAAAAATGCACTATACAAATTGCCTTTTATAGACATTTGTGGGAGGGGCTAAATGTATCCCACTGTAATCGTATTGCTATATTAGGAGCTTTGTTTAGTTTTTTTCTCTCATACAACAAGAATCAGTGATCTGTACTGCAGTCATGTTTATTCTATCATTCTGTACATGTTCATGTTTCTGTTGTTCACTCCCTTTAGGTGTATTTGGGAGGATTTGAAGGTGATTAGAGATGTGTCAATCTACATACAGTCTGGTGTGTAAGTGTATTTAATATCCTTATGATGTTTATATTTAAAATCTTAAACACGTTATTGGAAACATCTCATGGTGTATATTAGTCATGGGGTCTGACAGTATGATGCCAATATGACATGACGTTGATTTATTTGATTTGATTTAAGATTAAGATATTTTTAATTGAATAAATGTGTTTCTTTACTGATTTCTGAAGCGTTTTTGAATGAAACCAAACAGAAGCTAAAAACAACAAAACGGTGAAGGTGAAAATAAAAACCATAATACTGAAGGTGACTTGGTGAAAGAATTTAGATGTGCGCACACACACACACACACACACACACACACACACACACACACACACGTCAATCGTTCCAGAGAGAGAAAAAAAACCAAGGAATTCGTCTATTTTTGCTCTCCCCATTTCAGGAAGGAAAAAATTTCCTTCACGAACGTATGTGAAGAAAAGCTGTTACTAGGCAACAGGCATAACAATGACACAGGTGCTCAATGGGTGATGGGGGTGAGGAGGTATGAAGGGGAGGTATATAGGGGGAGAGGGGGGTGCGGGGGGGATTCGTACCCGTATCCGTCTCCTCACTTGATTTCCTTCTTCTCTCTTTATCCATCTTCAGGTTCTGAATGAACTTTTTACTAAACAAGCAGTAAAGCTTTCATTCTGATCTCAATATTATATTATAAATAACACGTACATTCCGTTCTAATCAATATGTTCATAGAGATAAACAGAATATGAGAAACAGA
>NC_060885.1:821131-826131 GCF_014805685.1 Silurus meridionalis | reverse complement strand
AGCCCGCACACTTCTTTCCCTCACTACACTACCCATAATGCATTTTACTCTGGACTTCAATACCCAGAGATAGTAGCCTTAAAGAAACAGCTCTCATTTTCCCTCTAATGCAACACTATCTTCATTTTCCTCACAATCTTCGCTTTCTGGCTTTGATTCACCATCTAGCAGCGGCGTCTCGAGCTCGTATCTCAAAAAACTCGTATGTTAGGACTCTCGTATGTCGAGGTACCACTGTGTGTGTATATATATATATATATATATATATATATATATATATATATATATATATATATATATATATATATATGAGTAAAAAAAATGTCGTATGTCGTAAACTTGTAATTTTTTTTTATTTTTTTTTTTAATGAAGATTTTTTTTTTAAGATTTAAATTTCAGCTCTTTTATATATATATATATATATATATATATATATATATATATATATATATATATAACACGTGGAATTATATATGGAATTATATACATAACAAAAAGTGTGAAACAACTGAAAATGTCATATTCTAGGTTCTTCAAAGTAGCCACCTTTGCTTTGATTACTGCTTTGCACACTCTTGGCATTCTCTTGATGAGCTTCAAGAGGTAGTCACCTGAAATGGTCTTCCAACAGTCTTGAAGGAGTTCCCCGAGAGATGCTTGGCACTTGTTGGCCCTTTTGCCTTCACTCTGCGGTCCAGCTCACCCCAAACCATCTCGATTGGGTTCAGGTCCGGTGACTGTGGAGGCCAGGTCATCTGGTGCAGCACCCCATCACTCTCCTTCTTGGTCAAATAGCCCTTGATGCCTTCAGTGTGACTCTACAATTTTCATAGTCATGAAAATAAAGAAAACTCTTTGAATGAGAAGGTGTGTCCAAACTTTTGGTCTGTACTGTATAAAAATAAACCCAGCCATTATGGATGCACAAGCCAGTGCACTCTTAGTGCCGATCCCAAGCCCGGGTAAATGGGGAGGGTTGCGTTAGGAAGGACATCCAGCGTAAAACATGTGCCAAATCAAATATACAGATCACAAATGAGAATTTCATACCTGTCGAGGCCCGGGTTAACAACGACCGCCACAGGTATCGTTAGCCGACAGGGTACCGGTGGAAATTGGGCTACTGTTGGTCAAGGAGGAGAAGGAGAGGAGGAAGACGCCTACAGAGACGGCAGGAAAGGAGCAGTGTAGGAGAGTGGAGGTTCGGTTGGTACTTTAAATGTTGGTACTATGACGGTAAAGGGAGAGAGGGAGCTGATATGATGGAGAGGAGAAAGGTAGATATGCTGTGTGTTCAGGAGACCAAGTGGAAAGGGAGTAAGACCATTGGAGGTGGGTTTTATTATGGTGTGGATGGAAAGAGAAATGGTGTAGGGGTGATTCTGAAGGAAGAGTACAGTGAGAATGTAGTGGAGGTGAAGAGAGTTTCTGATAGGGTGATGATCGTGAAGGTGGAAGTTGAAGGATGATGATAAATGTCATCAGTGCCTATGCTCCACAAGTTGGCTGTGAGATGGAGGAGAAGGAAAGATTCTGGAGTGAATTAGATGAAGTGGTAGAAGGTGTAGGAAAGAAAGGTTGGTGATTGGGGCAGACTTTAAGGGGCATGTAGGTGAAGGGAACAGAGGTGATGAGGAGGTGATGGTAGGTATGGTTTTAAGGAGAGGAATGTGGAAGGGCAGATGGTGGTAGGTTTGCTAAAAGGATGGAAATGGCAGTGGTGAACACTTATTTTAAGAAGAAGGAGGATCATAGGGTGACGATAAGAGTGGAGGAAGGTGCACACAGGTGGACTATGTGCTATGCAGGAGATGCAACCTGAAGGAGATTGGAGACTGTAAGGTGTTGGCAGGGGACAGTGTAGCTAGACAGCATCGGATGGTGGTCTGTAGGATGGTTTTGGAGGTGAAGAAGAAGAGGAGGAGAGTGAGGACTGAAAGAAGAATAAGATGGTGGAAACTGAAGGAGGAAGAGTGTAGTGTGAGGTTCAGGGAAGAGGTCAGACAGGGGCTCGGTGGTGTTGAAGAGGTGTTGGATGATTGGGCAACTACTGCAGGAGTGATGAGGAGGCAGCTAGAAAAGTACTTGGTGTGACATCTGGAAATAGAAAGCAAGACAAGGAGACGTGGTGGTGGAATGAGGAAGTGCAGGAGAGCATAAGGAAAAGAGGTTGGCAAAACAGAAGTGGGATAGACAGAGTGATGAGAAAAGTAGGCAGGAGTACAAGGAGATGCAGCAGGTAAGAGGGATGTGGCGAAAGCCAAGGAAAAGGCATATGAGGAGCTGTATGAGAAGTTGGACACTAAGGAAGGAGAAAAAGATTTATACCGATTGGCCAGACAGAGGGACCGAGCTGGGAAGGATGTACTGCAAGTTAGAGCAATAAAGGATGGAGAGGAAATGTGTTGACTAGTGAGGAGAGTGTGTTGAGAAGGTGGAGGGAGTATTTTGAGCAGCTGATGAATGAGGAAAATCAGAGAAAGAGAAGGTTGGATGATGTGGAGTTGGTGAAGCAGGATATAGATAGGATTAGTAAGGAGGAGTTGAGAGCAGCGATTAAGAGGATGACGAGTGGAAAGTCGGTTGGACCAGATGACATACCGGTAGAAGCATGGAGATGTTTAGGAGAGATGGCAGTGGAGTTTTTGACCAGATTGTTTAACAGGATTTTGGAAGGTGAGAAGATGCCTGAGGAATGAAGAAGAAGTGTGCTGGTACTGATCTTAAGCATAAAGGAGATGTGCAGTCTTGCAGTAACTACAGGGGAATTTAGTTGATCAGTCACACCATGAAGTTATGGAAAAGAGAAGTGGAAGCCAGGCTGAGAGAAGAGGTAACAGTATGGTAACAGTATGGTTTCATGCCAAGGAAGAGCACCTTAGATGCCTTAGTTGCTTTGAGGATGTTGATGGAGAAGTATAGAGAAGGACAGAAGGAATTGCATTGTGTATTTGTGGATTTAGAGAAAGCATATGACAGGGTGGAGAGAGGAGTTGTGGTATTGTATGAGGAAGTCTGGTGTGTCAGAAGTATGTGAGGGTGGTGCAGGACATGTATGAGGACAGTGTGACAGCAGTGAAGTGTGCAGTAGGTACGACAGACTGGTTCAGGGTGAAGGTTGGACTGCATCAAGGATCGGCCCTGAGCCCTTTCCTGTTTGCAGTGGTGATGGACAGGTTGAAGATCCTGGTGAGGTGGAGGTACACGCTGGAGAGAAGGGGAATGAAAGTCAGTAGGAGTAAGACAGAGTACATGTGTGTGAATGAGAGAGAGGGCAGTGGAGGGGTGCGGTTGCAGAGAGAAGAGGTGGAGAAGGTGGAGGAGTTCAGGTACCTGGGGTCAACAGTGCAAAGTAATGGAGAGTGTGTTAGAGATGTAAAGAAAAGAGTGCAGGCAGGGTGGAGTGGTGGAGAAGAGTGACAGGAGTGATTTGTGATAGAAGAGTATCTGCAAGAATGAAAGGGAAAGTTTATAGGACTGTGGTGAGATCTGAGATATTGTATGGTTTAGAGACAGTGGCATTGAGTAAAAGACAGGAGGTGGAGCTGGAGGTAGCAGAGCTGAAGATGTTAAGGTTTTCGTTGGGAGTGACGAGGATGGACAAGATTAGAAATGAGTTTATTAGAGGGACAGGGCATGTAGGATGTTTTGGTGACAAGGTGAGGGAGGTGAGATTGAGATGGTTTGGACATGTGCAGAGGAGGGACATGAGTTATATTGGTAGAAGAATGCTGAGGATGGAGCCACCAGGTAGGAGGAAAAGAGGAAGGCCAAGGAGGAGGTTCATGGATGTGGTGAGGGAAGACATGCAGGTAGTTGGTGTGAAAGAGGCAGATGTAGAGGACAGGGTGGTATGGAGACGGATGATCCGCTGTGGAGACCCCTAATGGCAGCAGCCGAAAGAAAAAGAAGATATATTTATATAAATAAATGAACCCCACTGAAAATATATTTTTAAATAGTAAACATTTGTTTTGCTGATGCGCTAAGTCTCAAATCAGCACCAAAATCCGCCATGACGCGCACAATTAACCGTCTGGGGGGCGTTTCGTGGCATTTTTTCCCTTGTAATGCCGAAACAAACTGAAATTACTTTAACTTTTTTGATCGTACAGATAAGACCAATGCATCATTCATATCTGTAAAGGGTCCTTTTATTTGTATTCACTCATAGACACATAAATACAACCATAATCAAAATAATCAAATCCGTATGAAATTTAGAAAAGGTACATTTCTCGGGTATCACCTCATTAACTATCCGTGTGAAAACATAGCGAAGGTCCAGTTTGGTGTCCTGATGATTTACATAGTTGAAAACACCAATAAAATAAAATAAAATAAAATAAAATATTTACAAGAATATTTGTCTTCATGCTCTATGTTAAGTTTGGTTTCACTAATAATAATCATACATTTGCAAAAAACATCCATATTTGTCCATGTACATGTTGATTAGAGTATTAATACTTAAAAGGTATTAATTTAAGGTACATTTAAAACATAACAATGTACAATTATGTTTAATGTTGAGTTAACTCATGACAATCATGCGATTAATCGTGATTAAATATTAGAATTGATTGACAGCCCTGATATTTATATGAAGTATATTTTTTTGAAGTTTTTATGAAGTTATATGAAGTTTTTTTTGTTTTCTCCCCCTATTTGTACTTATACATTGTACTGTGTATATACTGTTATTATAGTATGTGTATATTCTTTTATATATATTTGCATTTATTTTTATTTCTTAGTTTATTATTATTATTATTATTTGTTTTTATTTCTCTTTTTTATTTCTTTGTATATCCTTTTTTATATATTTCTTATTTTTGCTGCTGTAACATAGAAATTTCCCCACTGTGGGACGAATAAAGGTTTATCTTATTTTCTCTTATCTTATAAGTAAAGTTCTTTACTTTAACCTAAGTGAAAAAGTGCAGTCAGAACTTCAACTTTTACCAGAGTCTTTTAAAACCTCAGTGTCTGCACTTCT